>NC_059073.1:204109400-204326471 GCF_020497125.1 Mauremys mutica | reverse complement strand
GGAACGAGCAAGGAGAGAATAGGCAGCCTCAGTATTACCCCTACATAAGGTCATAGGGCAGAAGATGCACAAAGAAATGTTAAGTAATGGAAACACAAAACGAAAATGCTTCTTGCTTAAGATCAGACTGAGCAGAGGGAAGAAGAAGTGGGTTGTTTAATCCTGTCTGAGTGGGTACAGTGCTTAAACTTCCTGATTTTTTTTTAATTGAGTGAATTTGGTGATCCTTTTAGCACTGTGTGGAAGCAGGCAGATGCCTTACAAGCATCCACACAAAGGTCGTCTCAGCTCGCATACTCAGATTTGGATTCGCAAGAGCAGAGAGTAGCTCCCGTTCACAGTGGAGTAGTGTTTTTGTAATTTAGGGTCTGTTCACCAGCACCATGGAGGCTACAGCTGACTGCCCATAGCAGAAATGAAGAGCATGCACTGCAGGACTAGAGTAGTGCCCTGGTCCTACTGGAATTATTGTACTTGCTTTCCTTGTTCTCACCTTGTTCTCCTCTTTCCTTGCCCTTCTCTATAGGTCATTATGCCATGGTCATCACCATAATATCTGAGCGCCTTCCAGTAGTGCGTTAAGCAACGTGACTATACATCTGTCATGTGTTTGTTTTTTTCCTTCTCATCCTCTCCCCAGAGGGTGAGGTATGTGCAGTGGATTAAATAATTTGGTAGAGTGCAGTGTTTTGGTTGTGTGGGTGGATTTAATTTAGGGGAAGGCAAACTACAGCCCACGGGCTGGATACGGCCCATCAGGGCTTTCAATCTGGCCTGAGGGATTGCCAGCCCCATGGCGCAGCAGGGCTAAGGCAGGCTCCCTGCCTGCCCTGGCCCTGTGCTGCTCCCAGAAGTGGCTGGCACCATGTCCCTGTGTCCCCTGAGGGAGTGGGGTGCAGAGGACTCTGTGCGCTGCCCTCGCCTGCAGGCACCCCCACCCCCCGCAGTTCCCATTGGCTGGGAAAAGGGAACCGCGGCCAATAGAAGCTTCAGGGATGTTACCCACAGGGGAGGGCAGCGTGTGGTGGCGCCGCCTGCCCCACCCCACCCCCAAGAGCCACTGCCAGCCTGGAGCTGCTCGAGGTAAGCACTCAGCACCCCCTCCTGCATGCCGCACCCTCTCCTGCACCCCCACCCCTGCCCTGACCCTGCCACACCCCACACACCTCTTGCACCCCATCCCCCGTCCATGAACTCCCTCCTGCACCCACACCCCTCCTGCACCCCAGCCCCTTGCCCTGAGCCCCTTCCTGCACACCGCACCCCTTCCCACACCCCGCACTGCCTCAACCCCCTGCCCCAGCCCTACATTCTTGGCCCTGCATACAATTTCCCCACCCAGATATGGCCTTCGGGCCAAAAGGTTTGCCTACTCCTGATTTAGTTTGTTAGCTTGTCTTATTTTTATATAAATACACTTATTGCTATGTATATTAGAGAAGAACTATGCCTTGTACTTGGAGCAGAAAATGTTGAGGTTTGTGATGGTCCTCAGTTCTTCGGAGAATATTCCACAGTCTTGGACCAGCCCCAGAGAAGGTTCTGTCTCATGCACAGACAAGTTTTACTCTTATTGTTGAGGGTTCCATTGTGCCAGAGGAGCGTAGTTGTCAACCATGATCTTCATCTCAGAGCTTTAGACAATATTTTAGCTGTCCCGGGCCCAGGTCATGAGACGCTTTGAAGATAATCAATTTCCATTTCCACTATTTTATCTTTTCATCTTGTAGGATCAAAGTGTTTTGCATACTTAAACTAAAAGGCAAACTTTTTATTAGACTTCACTTACCATAGTAATGCAGCCACCCCTTGGGTGAAACATAGCATCTGTCTGATAGCGTGAAGCAACATCACATGCACACTGGGGCAGGAAGGCCCAGATCCTCAAAGGTGTTTATGTTCTTCGCTCCCATTGAATTAGGAGCCTAAATATCTCTAAGGGTCTTGGCCAAAATGAATAATAATTTGTCAAATTAGAATGAACTGGGCAACAGTGGGGACTTAGAATGGAGCTAGTCACATTTTCTCCTTCTCATAACACAAGAACTAGTGGTTATCAAATGAAATTAATAGGCAGCAGGTTTAAAACAAACAAAAGGAAGTATTTTTTCACACAACGCACAGTCAGTCTGTGGAACTCTTTGCCAGAGGATGTTGTGAAGGCCAAGACTTAACAGGGTTCAAAAAAGAACTAGATAAGTTCCTGGAGGATATGTCCATCAATGGGTATTAGCCAGGATGGGCAGGGATGGTGCCCCTAGCCTCTGTTTGCTAGAAGCTGGAATGGGTGACAGGGGATGGATCACTTGATGATTACCTGTTCTGTTCATTCCCTCTGTGGCACCTGGCATTGGCCACTGGGCTAGATGGACGTTTGCTCTGACCCAGTATGGCCACTCTTATGTTCTTGGTAATTTGACCAGGGCACAGATTCACAGGAACCTCAGTCTTGCATTCAGAATTGGCACCTTTGCGGGCCCTTAGTTCCGTGAATCATTGGTCCAATACTCATACAGAAGCGAGAATCCTCGCTTTTGAATCACCAGCACCACGCTGGAATGCTGACAGGATCATAGCGCATCCATTCACTCTTCTCTCCATCCTCCACCATTTCTCCCACTGCCATATCTTTTCCCTTCCCTCTCCAGCACTCTTCAGGGTGGAGGGTGATTTAAAGCTACCTGAGAACCATAGAGAGCCTGCTTCTACGAGGAAACTTTATGGGGCCTGGCTAGCCCAGAGTTCAGAGTTGCTGCTCCTGGCAGAGGTCCTTATGCTGCCTCATGTTTTTCAGGGCTTCTCAGTCGGAGTGGTTATCTCTTTCACTGCCACTGAGAACAGATGATATGTAGTTAGCAACAGGGGGAAGCAATGCTGTGCTCCATTGCAGGGATGTAGGTGGATAAGCTAGTATGGGCAGTTCAGGTAAAGTGACTGACAGTCCCCTGACATTCTATTATAATTGCTCCCTTTAAAAAGCTGTTGCAGATGTACCCTCTCCCACACCTAGGGTGACCAGACAGCAAGTGTGAAAAATCAGGACGGGGGTGGGGGTAATAGGAGCCTAGATAAGAAAAAGCCCCAAATATCAGGACTGTCCCTATAAAATTGGGACATCTGGTCACCGGACCCACAGCGCAGGTGGGATGGTCCAAGAGGCATTGTGCGTTGAGTGCTCCCCATTGGGTGGTGTAGCTCCATGCCACACCTTTCTCTGACGTTTGTGCCAAGTGCATGACCAAGCCTGTTGTGACTGTAGTCTGGATTTGAGCTAAGTACGCCACAGGTAAAATAAGCCCACAAAATTCCAGGTCAAGGAAGAACAAGAAACAGTGGACACACACTAGGGTGACCAGACAGCAAGTGTGAAAAATCGGGACGGGGTGCGGGGTAATAGGGGCCTATATAAGAAAAAGCCCCCAAAATCGGGACTGTCCCTATAAAATCGGGACATCTGGTCATCCTAACACACACTTGCTGCTGACCATATGGTTTTTCTTCAGAGGTTGTAGAAATAGTCTATGGAGCCCTTATTCTGTCCTTTTTGGCTGACCTTATTGGGCAAGATAGTGGGAAAAGAGGTGAAGGCCAACAGCTCTAAGCCTAGTTTTAGATAGTCAGTTGTTGTTTTTTTAATTTACATAGCAGCAGGAGCAGCATAATATCAAGCTAAATCAGCTTTTAGCTGTCTAAATGGATTAGTAATGCATTCACTCTGTATGGGGAGCCAGTGACCATTAGGACTGTTCAAACAGCATTTTGTGCGATTAAAGTACAGAAGGTCTGTTCTTAAATGTAATCAGTAGGGGGGAGGGCAACAGAGGGAGAAGACAGAAAACCCTGCCCTTTTCTTTTCCTCCTCATAAAAATGTATTAGCAACTGTCTTCTGTTCCAGCAAAGAATCATTGTCACATCAGGACTCTCTGCCTGAGGATTAAAGATGTGGAAAATATATATAATCAGAAAGGAGGGGATAATAATATGAAATTTGTGAGGAAACTCGTTTCTTCATGTATACTAAAGTTTTTTGAAGCTAGTAGATTAGAATATATTCTCCTGATAATAAGCACCCCAAAAGAAATAATGAAATATGATGAAATCTATTTTCACGACATTAAGAAGTATAACACAATGTATTGTAAAATGAGAAATCTATGGAGGAATGCAGAAAAGGGTAAACATTTGTGATGTGGGAGAAAACTGTTTATTTGTATATTTTTCCTTTTTAGAGCAACTTTCCTGAAATTGCTAAAATCAGATCAAAATGGTTTCCCGCTTCCCTCTAAGCTTTTTTCTTCTGTCTTTATTACTGTCACATTTTATGTGGCAGTATGATTTTATCCCAGCCCTGGAAACATGTCAGTACAATTTTAAAATCCTTCTTCAGATAAGTTTCTTTTTACACCTCTTTTTCCTTTCGGCTTGCTCAGTGCAGTGCTCATGGCAATGGAAAGGTAAATAGATTCAGGGGAGACCAGATCATGGCAAATCGATATAGCTTTATTATTTTTCTCTCGCCATTGAACAGGAAACTAGTTCTTCTCTTTTTATCTTGTACTCAGGGCCGGCTCTAGACCCCAGCGCGCCAAGCGCGCGCGTGGGGCGGCATTTTGCCGGCAGGGCGGCAGGTGGCTCCGGCGGGAGAGTGGACCTCCCGCAGGCATGACTGCGGAGGGTCTGTTGGCCCCGTGGCTCGGGTGGACCTCCCGCAGGCATGCCTGCGGAAGCTCCACTGGAGCCGCGGACCAGCTGCAAGAGGTCCCGCGGGACCGGCGCCCGGCAGCATGCCCCCTGCGGTGTGCCGCCCTGCTTGGGGCGGCCAAATTCTTAGAGCCGCCCCTGCTTGTACTTCAGAGGGAATTTCTCCATTTGGCTTGCAAATTAGGGGCCAGATTCTGATAATCTGACTGACCTTGAATAGTCCTATTGATTCCTCGATGATTAAAGTACTACTGGAGGTGAGTAAGGGTATCAGAATCTAGCATTAAGGTCTCGATCCCGCTCCACTGAAGTAAATGGGACTTTTGCAATTCATTTCAGTGGCAGCAGGAACAAGCTATAAGTGCACAAGCTTGAGAGGTTGAGTGTCTTCCACTCCCATTGACTTCAGTTGCTCATCACATTGTAGGAACAAGCCTCAAAAGAATATCCCTGAACATTAAGTTCCCTTTAACATCTGTTGCATACCATATGGTTTCATTGAGCGGTTTCAGAATAATAGTGGGAAATAGAGTGTACATATACCTTTGCTAAACATACAGTAATTTCCTTTGTAGTAGGTTTGACGTTCTTCTTTATATTTGAAGCTATGTCCAGGTTGGCACATTTTCAATCTGAATATTCTGATATGGTTTTATTGCTCTAACACAGTGTTTCCCAAACTTGGGACGCCGCTTGTTTAGGGAAAGCCCATGGCGGGCCGGGCCGGTTTGTTTACCTGACGCGTCTGCAGGTCTGACCAATCGCGGCTCCCACTGGCCGCAGTTCGCTGCTCCAGGCCAATGGGAGCTTCTGGAAGCAACGGCCAGTACATCCCTCAGCCCGCGCCACTTCCAGCAGCTCCCGTTGGCCTGGAGCAGCAAATCGCGGCCAGTGGGAGCCGTGATCGTCCGGACTGGCAGACGCAGCAGGTAAACAAACCGGCCCAGCCCGCCATGGGCTTTCCCTAAACAAGTGGCGTCCCAAGTTTGGGAAACGCTGCTCTAACAAGATCGCTAATAGGATCCCCCAAGCATTCATGTATTCTCTGGAAGAATGTGTACAAAGAAATACAAAGAGATATTGTACTATAGTTTCTCTGAAGGCCAAAATGGTAGCAGATTAAAACTTTTCCTTCCTTTCCAGAAACAACAAACTATTTAATTTTGAGGTTGTCATGTTCTTGCTAAAGCCAAGTAAATGAGTGGACTGTTTTATAACTATGTGGAAAAGGTGACTGAGTTCAAGGATTCATTTCTTATAAGAACTCTGTGATGAAAAGATCCCATTGCGATCATGAGGACTTTCCCTTTTTTCTGCTGTATCTAGATATTTAAGTAATCTTGTTGTTTATGATTATGCTGATTCTTTTATGCATAAATCAGATCAAAACATTGATTTATTTGAAAGTATTTCGAAAATGACTTGCAATATTTAGTTACTAATCTTCAAAGCCTCTATGAGCCAACAAAATTATCTGCATTTATTGGAAACATATGAAATTATGAACAGTGAAGCCATTTTTATCATGAGTTTTATTAGGTGTTTTTTCTTATAGTTCCAGCTTCTGGAGTCATTTGATTACATGAGTATCTCAGCTTTCATTTAAAAAAAAAGGAAAGTAAGCTTCTAACCCTCATGGTTGTGGAAGAAAGCTTGAAAAAGTGAGCCCTAAAGGCCCCAAAGCAGAAGGCAGCACATAAAACAACACATTTTGCTCATGACTTGGGGGGTAAGAGGGGCATGATTCATGTTTTTTTAATTCTTGGGGTTGGCGATAGTATAAATAAGAGCATAAATATGTATGACAACCATGCCTTTCCTTTTCTCCCACACCTCCTGTTAAAACTCCAGAATTCTCTGTGATTTTCTGCTGGGGAGAGGAAGCTTTTACTGCAGCTCCTCAACAACCATGGTAGATGGATGGCTTCACTCTGGCAGTAATCTTACACTGTTGTCCTTTTACAGCGGATTACTGCCCAACCCTTGAATTTTAAAGGAATTTGTTCAAACGTCTTTCCTCATCATGCAGCAGCCTCTGCTCCTCATATTGGGCCTGATCCTGCATAATTTAAATCAATGGGAGCTTCACCATGGACTTCAGTGGGTAAAGCACCAAGCTAATTTAGAGCAAAATTCTCATATTTTCCCTGTGCATGTATATATGTGACTCTCCCATCCAGCATGCACACAGGAGAGGAGAATTTTGCACGAAATCACAAACTGGTTGAGAAATACTTTCCAGTCTATTTTGACTGCAGATAGTTAATAGTTCTGTAGTTCCTTTGGCACTGGCACATAACGCTTACAGGGCATGATTATATTATGTTTTCTCTTCATTGCTGCATATCACTGTCCTGCACCAAAGATGATACACTTCTGTCTTTTTTTTTTTTAAGATCTATAAGAAGATTTTCGTTACATAAATAATAAATTTGTTTAGAATGAAGCTAGGAAAACACAAATGAAAGGTCTGAACTGTTACCCCAAGACTTCTGTGTTTAAAGGACAGACACAGGACTATTTTTGTAGACTGTAATCTCTTTTTAATCAAATCTTCAAAGATAAAATGTGTAATATCTGACAGGAAATTACAAAGGAGGCTTCTGTGAAGTAATTGTGGTGAGTTTTTGCTCTGTGTTCCCATACTAATTAAAACTCACTATTCGGTTTTCCAAAACTTCAGCTGAAGGAAGAAAAGCAAATAATTTGGGATTTTAAAAAACCCAGATCTTTACATAAACTGATCAGGGTCAAGTACTTTCAGTTCATAAGTGGAAATAGGCTACTGTACAGTAAATAAGGATTGTACAGTAAAATAACAAAGGTGTACTATATGTTCCTTCAGCAGTGAGCACAGTGATTTTAGAAATCATGCAAGCACCATAAATGAGTATTGCAGCAGCTGCAAGAGTGCTTCACATTCTAATCTGGTTCATTTTAACCAGTACTCAGCACCTAGAAAATCTCTGGAAAAACACTGTGATCCACAAAGCCTGAGTTAGTGGCTTAGATTCCAAATAACAATGAATAGGGAGAGAGAGATGCCTAAGAATGTGATCCACAAAAGCTGGCACACTCTGTGGGGAGCTGCCTAAGCTAGCCAGTGGGAAATGCCAACAAGAGGGTTGTCTTAAGCCCCACCCTCCTCACAGAGATAATTGCCTATCTCTGTTAGCGATCCACAGATGGGAACTCCACACCTGGAGTCTGGTGGCTGAGGTGCGTAAGTCACTTTTTTGTGAGAATGAGTTAGGCGTCTCCCTCACACCCCACCAAATGGCCAGAGGAGGAGGTGATGACCTTATAACATTTAACCTAGAGGTTAGAGCACTCACTCGGGATGGGAGAGAGCCATGTTCGATTTTTCCCTCCTCTGGCAGGCAGGGAGAAAGGATTTGAATAGGGTTTCTCATCTCTCAAGAGAGCGCTCAAGCCACCAAACTATGGGATGTTTTGCTGGGGGCTCCCTCAATCTCTGCTGTTGAAGCAGTTCCACTCTGGGTTGATGATGAGAGTCATTGGGCCAGAGAGAAAGAGAGTAAGACTGACGCTGCAGTCCAGTGGTGAAGGCACCCACCTGGAAGATGGGAGTCCCAGGGTTCAGTCCCCTAACTCCAGTGATTCTTTCATTATTTATCCACAATGGAGCAGCTTCAGCAGGGAGAGACTGAGGGAGACCCATGTAAGAATATCTCATAATTCAGTGGTTGGGACACTCTCCTGAGAGGTAGGAGACCCCATTCAAATCCTTGCTCCCCACTAGGAAGAGCACGGAATTGAACCTGGGTCTCCCACATCCCAGGTGAGCACTCTTGCCACTGGACTAAAAGTTTTTAAGGTGGTGCTTTCACCTCCTCCTCATGCCAGATTTTGAATGAGACCCAATCTGGTAGGCTTCCTCTGAGCTCACCTACTGGATTGGGTCCTGTGGGCAAGAAAGGCAGCCAAACACCTATTTTCCCATGGTTCATGGATTACCTTGGGGCTTATGCAGGAGAGATGCTTCTGGACACCTAGAGGGAGGTAGCAGTACACATGCCCAGAGGCAGAAACTTAGGGACCTGGAGAACTGTTACTGTAAAAACCTAGGTCCCAAGTGAGTTTAGGGACCTACAAAGTTAGGCGACATCCAAGTGGGAATCGTGTGACTCATAGCGCGTCTAGGTCTGGGGGTGAGGCGCTTATGTACCTTTGAGGAGCTGTACCTCAGGACCTGATTTTAGGCCCTGGCTTTCACTTCTCCCCAAACACGTGCATGCTCACTTGAACAATTCAAATAGCTGTGTACATGCCAATGTTACAATTTGCATCCAGGACAAGTGGGTTTTGCAGATGCAAATTCTTAACACTTCTGTGGTCACAGTTGTTAAAGTGCGCTCGCAGGTATTCATAGATGCAAAGTGAGGATGGGTGTGTGGAGTGGGTGAAGTCTGGAAATTTGCAAGACAAGACTGGTTAAAGGCCCAGCTGAATGTCTAGTGCAGAACTGCTCTGTCTCAGTTCCACAGCTGTAAAAGAGTTCTTTGGTGCATGAATTGGTTAATGTTTATGAAGTACTTTGAAGATGAAAAGAGCTATTTAAGGGCTAAGTATTATTAGTTATTTAGTACTAGTATTAGGAGAAAGAAATAAAGAAGCAGACATAGGAAGCCTATCCAAAGCTACAGACCCAATTCAAACTGAAGAGCAGAGAATAGGAGAGTCAAACTGACATGGCAAAGCAGGTAGAAAGGCAAAATGAGGCAGAGTCAAAGTTCACATAAGGGTTTGGTTTGATTTGGGTTTGGTGGTGGTCTCGCTTTCATCATATTTGTTCTTTAAACTTTCTTCCATTCTTGCATTTTTCTCAGAACTTGTATAACCCTCAGCTCCTATAACCCACAAGGCTGTTGGTATCTCGCTTTAATCTAGTTATACAACTAAATCAAGAATGAAAGATAGAAAGCTTTTTTCCAAAACATCCCTATTCATGTGTCTGTGATTGGAAACAGATTTTATGTGGTTTTCTGCTCTCTTTTGTAAATAGCTAATAATTAGTTGTTCGTCAGGCCCAAAGAATGTCTCTAAGTTTTATCATCCTTTATGCAATATCAATATTTAAATTAGTGAAAAACTATTAAATGACCGTTAATAAAGTCTCCTTGAAAAGGACTAATCGAGTAGCCATCTATAAAACACAATACTTCAGCAAATGAGTCCTAATTATATACATGCTTGTATGGTTCCCATCAATGCAGTATGTGAGAACCTCCCAAACACTAATGTATTTATCCACCCAAACACTGTGGTATTAATCCCATTGTACAGAAGGGAAATTGATATGGATAGGGAGAAAGTAACTTGCCCAGGTTCCACTCTGTCAGAGAGAAATTTAATCTAGATGCGCTGAGTCCCCATTAGTGCTTTAGCCATGAGAGCCCATTCCTTTCATCCAGCAGGTGTACGGTTTGGTTGTAGAATAAGCAAGATGACATTAAAAGGTGTGATGCTTCTGTGCCCGCATCTTGTACCGTGTCTTGTGCCTAGGCAAAATGGATGTAAAATGCTATCAGTCTGCATAAGGGAATGGTGAAATTCTGATTTGGTTGCATTTTACATCCACTTTATACTTACTTTGCACTAGTGCAAATGACTGCACAAGGTACAGGACAATGGAGAATCACTGAGGCCCATAATGTTTGGCCATTTATCTAGCTGACCAGTTGGACAGAAAAGCAAAAGAAAACCCTACCTCTTTTCTCCTCATCACAAAAGTTTTCTAGCAGCCTCGTGTTCTATTCCCCTTGAGAATCAATGTCAAATCAGGACATTCATAACTGAAAGTGTGAAAAAATATATTCAAGAAAGGGGGAACCTTAAACCACCTTCTCTTCTCCCAGTTGTCTAGGTCACAGGCTCAGTTGTGACACACCAGCCCTAGCTGTATCCTTCACACCATTCTTTTTTCTTGGACTCCAAGGTAGTTCAGACAGGGCCACCCAGAGAGGGGGCAAGTGGGGCAATTTGCCCCGGGCCCCACTGGGGCCCCGCGAGCCCTGGCCCGGCGGCAGTCCGGGTCTTCAGCGGCATTTTAGCAGCGGGGGGGCCCTTCAGTGTTGCCAAAGACACAGAGCGACTGAAGGACCCCCCGCCGCCAAAATGCCGCCGAAGACCCGGACCGCCGCCGGGTGAGTACAAGCGGAGCAGCTCCCCGACTTTGCCCCAGGCCCTGAATCCTCTGGGCAGCCCTGAGCTTAGATGAGAACTACAGGTGTCTTGCTCTGATTAGGTTGTCTTGTTGGGAGCTGATTTAAACTCCACTCCTGAATGAGAACAGATGAGAAGCGAACAGGACACGAACACAAAGTTTAAGATGGAGCCACAATCAAGCTAAAATTGATAGTGGCTCCAGGAGCAACAGGAAATGTAGCAAGAGAAGGAGAGGCAGGGAAGGGGAAATGGAGGAAGAAACCTGGGGAAGGATAAATTAGAGACTGGATTAGAAGAGAGTTATCTCTGGGTGATCTTATGAAACAATGTTCGTACTTCCTTTTTGTTGTATCTTCTAAATCTTTAAGCCTATCTGAAATAAAAAATCTCGTGTTTCAGAGTGGAAGCTGATTGCCAGAAGCATCAGGAAGAGAATTATTTTCCATAGACAGAATCGCACAATTAACAAAGCATATTTTAGGTCTCTCTTGTTTACCTTCCTCTGAAGCACACAGCACAGTACTGGCTGCTGCAGGAGGCAGGATATCGAATTTGGTGGTCTGTTCGTGCATAGCATATCCTATGTCCTTGCCTAACATGGTAAAAATGTCATTGATTGGTCAAGCTCTCCTTTTCAGATACCACAATCACAGCAATCCTTCATAGCCCTCGGACTTCATGGACTTCAAGTGTCTCTCCCCTCATCTCTCAGCCCCCCAGAAATAAAATCTGCTCTGCCTCTGCTAATGTTGTTCTTCTTAAAATACACCTCTACCCCGCTATAATGCGGTCGTGGGGAGCCAAAAATCCCTACCGCGTTATAGCTGAAACCCCATTATATTGGGGTAGGGGCGGCAGGGCTCCAGTGGTGATTTAAAGAGCTCAGGGCTCCAGCCACTGTGGGGAGCCCCAGGCCCTTTAAATCACCAGTGGAGCCCCACTGCCACAGCTCCGGGGTAGGGGAGGCAGGGCTCCAGCGGTGATTTAAAGGGCCCGGGGCTCCCTGCAGCAGCTGGAGCCCCAGGCCCTTTAAATCGCCAGCGAGCCCCACTGCCGCAGCTCCAGGGTAGCGGTGGTAGGGCTCCGGTGGCGATTTAAAGAGCTCCGGGATCCAACCACTGCGGGGAGCCCGGGCCCTTTAAATTGCCAGCGATCCCCGCTGCCGCAGCCCCGGGGTAGCAGCAGCAGGGCTCCAGCGGGATTTAAAGGGCCCGGGGCTCCCTGCAGCAGCCGGAGTCCCGGACCCTTTAAAGTGCTGCCGGAGCCCCGCTGCTACCGCGCTATACGCAAACCCATGTTATATCGGGTCGTGTTATAGCGGGGTAGAGGTGTATCTGAAATCACTGGCAATTGATGATATATAGGTTTAATATGTATTTCCTGTGCCCCTCCTTCTATATGTATTGATTTGATACCATTTAGCAATTATCTCTACACTTAAGAGAACACATCTCTAGGGATTAGCCACCTGTTTCCCCCTCACTGCCCTGCTTTCCTCCAAAAAAACAAAACAAAACAAACAAAAAACTATTTAAACTATTATCCATCAAGCAGCTTTTAAAAAAATCTATAGAAAAATGCATATACAAAGGCATTTTTTAAAAAGAATATTTATTCCCTGCCATTCTCTCTCTTTAAGTGAAAGCAAGGTCAGCATTGCTTTAGTAAAGTATGTTGCTGTTTACATTTACTGAAGTGCCCTTTTGGTTCAAAAGCCGCTATGGGAATTTAACAAACTGGACAGCTAATTGCTTTGAGCACCTTTTTAAAGTTCACACTGATTACCACATGGAAGTGCGTTGTGCTGTGTTAATGGGCTTGCAGCAGAAGTCTCTTGAAATATTTTTTTTTCCTTTTCAGCCTGTGTTATGCATTTGTGTCTGAAATTTAAGGATCCTTTCAAAGTGGAAGCACTTGCTAACAACAAATAACATATCCGCACGCTACTTTATAAAAACCCCAAGCTTTGTTTTCTTGGGTCATTTGTGGTTCCCATATGGCTTGGTTTCTCTTGGGCAGCACACTCTTTTCTGAGACAGAAGGTCTTTCTTTGCCTCAAACAAGCGCTGGGCTCAGCCTCATTCCCAGTGCTGATACTGCAGAGCAATTTTAGGCAGGTTGTATGGCATTAGAGATTTATCTTTGGAGAAGATAAACCAAAGTCCCTCTCTGTCTGTTTCTGGTAAGAATGGAAGTTAACCCTGGCATCCTGTGAGACAGGTTCTGAGATCTGTTTATGAGTCAACAAAGCTTTCATAACAGTGCTGTACTAATAAACACAGTGTCACTTTTAGCTCTTTACATGGATCGGTTATTCTTGTTGGTCAACGGGAACAAAAATTGATGATTTGCATCCGCAGTAATGACAGGTTAGGTTAAATATTAGGAAAACTTGCAAAGGAGCAAACTGCCAAGGGTAGTTGTACAGTCACTATTATTGGGTACATTCAAGGTTATGCTCAGTATGCATCCATGGGTTCAGAAAATAAAACACATCCTAGTATAGTGTGGTGGATGGAGTATACCATTGCTGAACCCCTTGACTTCCCTTCCAAACTTAATAATCCTGGTTTACTACAAGCTTTGGGAAATCTGGATTCTGAAAGGTGCTAAAGAAAAAAAAATTCTGTTCTATTGCTCTCTTTATAAGAAATTTATTTTTATGAGGGTTTTGCAAAGCCCAAGGCATCCTTTTGATCAAGAGATTTGTATTAATGTTTCTTGCCCATCTAAAGGACTCTAAAAATGGATTTATCACAGATCTAATTTAAATTAGAGAATGAATAAGGTATGCGGGTTTTTTTCATGTGGACCAAGCACTTATCTGTATATTTGTATTGTAAAAAGTGAAGCCTAATGTACTTTGATATTGGATTTTGTGGGCAGGACAGCATGAATTGAGAATTGCCCTTCTCACTTGAGCACAGAGATGACCTAAAGCAAGCAAGCTGAGAGAATTTCAAAGTTTGTGTGCCTTCTCCACTGGAAAAGGGGCACAAGTCAAGATCAGCTGATTCAGAGCAAGTTCTCAAATCCCTCTGATTACATCCCAAATGCATTGGTCTTTTTGAGGAAGAACTGTGTGATCTTTTGTTCCATCCACTTTGTTTGAGCACACTTAAATTGTTGCCTTGTCAGATCAATTTGCTGGAACCAAAATCTTTGTACTAGCTGAATGCAGGTGCTCTTTTCAATAATGGATATTTTATTTTTTATTTAATACTGTCAGGTTCTGACCTGCTGTTCCAGACCCTTGCAGCATAAAGATAGGTGAATTCCTTGTTTAGATTTATAATAGAGCTCTTATCTCCAACAGTGTGTTTGTTTTATGATTTAAATTATTAAAATACTGAAAAACTTATTTAGACAAATTAATCCTTGGTGCAAACCCAATGGGGTAACACCACAAATTCTTAATTATTATTATATTTAATTGTGTTTATTATGGTTGTTCTTAGGGACCAACCAAGAATGGGGCCCCATTTTGCTAGGTACTGCATATACCTTATTGTTTCATTGATTAGCACAAGTGTGATTAGGGTAGTGCTTATATATGGAGATATACCTATCTCATAGAGCTGGAAGGGACCCCAAAGGGTCATTGAGTCCAGCCCCCTGCCTTCAATAGCAGGACCAAGTACTGATTTTGCCCCAGATCCCTAAGCGGGAACTCACAACCCTGGGTTTAAGCAGGGCACTGCTCAAACCACTGAGCTATCCCTCCCTCCTGCTTCAAGTTATAATAAAGGAACGCTAATAACATAATACATTTATACAGCACCTTTTCATGAAAAGCCCCAGAGCCCTTTACATCTCAGCACAATTACAAAGATATATCAAACACTTCAACTCTTAATTTAGAAACTAAAAGTGACTCAGCCTTCTGCATATAAAAAGGTTGTTGGATTGCATAGTCCTGGGGCATAGACACTAAAAGCTTGAGCATCAGATTTGCCTAAATTGTATACAAGGCAATCCATCAAGTCTGCAGGTTCTGACCTTATTTAAAAAAAAACAAAACTAGGTGTGAGAATGTCAGAAAATAGTAAGTTGGGAAGATATTCACTGTTGTTATTCTGAACCACAGCCCCAGCCCAGCCCTGAGTTCCATGCAAGAGACCTTTACACCCCCACAGAAGCCCATTGAAGCTGGTAAACCTCTGCATGGCCAGCAAGATTTCACCCAAAGAGAACTCATTTCTCAAGGAAAACATTGCTGTTTTTGCAGAACAATACATCACAAGAGTGCAGAGGGGCTGGAACAGGACACGGGTCTGGCCCTGTGATTATGGCCTAGATAGAGTTATAATCATTGGAAGCAGGCGCAAAAGGAATTATTTTCAAATATAACAAGCTTGGCTATTACTTTTTACTGAGAATGATGATTAGAGACTTTCAAATACTCTTAACTCCTTATAGTTCACTAAAAGGACTAGCACTTTGAATAAGTTAACTTGAGGGTCAAGTGTTTTAAATAAGAAGTTATAATTATAGCATCTGCAAAGTTCTGAAAATGTCAAAGTGAGTGCGAAGTTGGCTTGGTGTTCCTTTTATGCAGACTGTCGCAGAGGTTAACATCTCAGAGTTTCTGTTATGTGCTGGTGACGTGCGCTTGTTCTCTCTATGTTAACAAGCCTTCCTTTCCATGGCTTGTTCAAGCTGTTGCTGTATCAAAACCCAGGGGCCAGATCCAGAGCTGGTATAAATTGACATCACTCCATTTAAGTCAAGGGAGATGTGTTGTTTTACACCAGCTGAGGAGCTGGCCTCACATCCGTAGGTGGCGTGTGTTTAATATTTCAATAGAGGTTATTATTTGTCATCTCCACTATGTCTATTATTAATACTGCTTTACAAGGCTGCTTTACTCTTGTTTGGGGGGTGGGGGGAGAAACTCTCTACAAAGCTTTTTCTTTTCCTTTGCAGTTTTGTATGGAGTTGAACCAGCCGACTCTGCCAAACATCCGCAAATGGAAGGGCCCTAGAGGATGCTGGAAGGGTGTTGTTTCCGAGAAACCCTCAGGCGAGCTACATAAGGTACATTAATCCCCAAAGCTTGACCTTTTACTTCATTTTGTTTTGCTCAAGCCAAGGACATATTTTTAATTTGGGCCAAAGCATTCTGCAATTTTTTTGCAGCAGCGGCCCGGGGGGGGGGGGGGGCAAGGTTTGGAATTCTCTTCTGTTTTGAGCTGACTCATCTGTGGTATTTGATTTTACTTTTGTTATTGATTTTTTCAAAGAGTGATTTTTCTTTCTGTGTAGCCAGGAATCAAGGAAAAAATATATATTTAAAAAAGAAGAGTGTGTGGCAAAGGCCACACAATAGGATAAGAAGATAGTCCTGCAGTCTGCATGCTGAAATACTGAAGTACTTCCCGAGTACTGTTCTGCTAGTCAGCTAACCTTGTTCCATGATAAAATGTTGGCTGGAAGTTGGTAATGTTTTCAGTTTTCTTAGTTTGCAAATTAAGACCTCACAGGGAATCTGTTGAGTGATCTTTTGTCTTCTGGAAAAGTCGCTTACGTTCTGTGTTCCAGAAACTGTATCTTGCATATATTTAAAGTACACTGTGGGCACTATTTAAAAAAAATAAACACAGGACTGCAGTGTTACTTTTACTGCAGCACTTCCTATATTTAGAGTGTATATTGCAGCGAAATATTTATCCTGTAATGTAATAACAATTATTTATTGGCACCCACCGCTGTTGAAAATATACAAAATATATTTACACTGAGCTAGATTCTGCAAGCCTTCCTGAGGCTAAGGTAGTGCCTTACTCTTTGAGAAGCTGTCTCATTTATTCCAGTGAGACTACTGAGGAGTAAAGTACTCTTCAGCATGCCAGGATCTGGTCTGTTGTTGTTAAATATGATAATTTGCATGACTCTTATAATTGTATAGTTCTGCACCCATCATGTCATGAAGATGAGACATGTCCCCATGGAAGGAAATGAATTGTTTGTGGTTGTACAAGGGGATTATTTTCAGTCTATTCTGGGTATTGTTTTTATGAAACAGATGGCAACGGTTGTGTCCCATTAAAAACCTCATTACAGTACTGAAAAAAGAACCCACAGCTTCATTTTTCTCCTCCACATATGAATCATGTTACTGTTCAAGTTTGTTCATGGCTTGTTGTGACAGTTGTTGGGTGCTGTTATGGTTTTGAAGTGGAAGCTAAAGGAAAAAAGAAGCATTTCCTTTACAAATTAGACACAGCTACTGGGACTAATTGAAAAGCCACATAAGCAACATAAGAAATGTATTCTAGCAATCACTGGAAACATGTTGATGCTTTTTAATAGGGCTGGCAAGCGATTACAAAATTAATCGTGATTAATCACGCTGTTAAACAATAATAGGATACCATTTATTTAAATATTTTTGATGTTTTCTACATTTTCAAATATATTGATTTCAACTATAACACAGAATACAAAGTGTACAATGCTCACCTTACATTTATTTTTATTACAAATATTTGCACTGTAAAAAACAAAAGAAATTGTATTTTTCAAATAACTTCATACAAATACTGTAGTGCACTCTCTGCGATGAAAGTGCAACTTACAAATATAGATTTTTTTTGTGGTTACATAACTGCACTCAAAAAACAAAACAATGTAAAACTTTAGCGCCTACAAGTCCACTCAGTCCTACTTCTTGTTCAGCCAATTGCTCAGAGAAGCAAGCTTGTTTACGTTTGCAGGAGATAATGCTGCCGCTTCTTGTTTATAATGTCACATGAAAGTGAGAACAGGCATTCGCATGGCACTGTTGTAGTCAATGTCTCAAGATATTTACGTGCCAAATGTGGTAAAGATTCATATGTCCCTTCATGCTTCAACCACCATACCAGAGGACATGTCCATGCTGATGATGGGTTCTGCTCGATAAAGATTCAAATAGTGTGGACCACATGTTCATTTTCATCATCTGAGTCAGATGCCACCAGCAGAAGGTTGATTTTCTTTTCTGGTGGTTTGGGGTCTGTAGTTTCTGCTTCATAGTGTTGCTCTTCCAAGACTTCTGAAAGCATGCTCCACACCTCATCCCTCTCAGATTTTCGAAGGCACTTCAGATTCTTAAATCTTGAGTTGAGTGCTGTAGCTATCTTTAGAAATCTCACATTGGTACCTTCTTTGCATTTTGTCAAATCTGCAGTGAAAGTGTTCTTAAAATGAACAACATGTGCTGGGTCATCATCCAAGACTGCTATAACATGAAATATATGGCAGAATGCAGCTAAAACAGAGCAGGAGACATACAATTCTCCCCCAAGGAGTTCAGTCACAGATTTAATTAACACATTATTTTTTTAACAAATATCATCAGTATAGAAGCGCGTCCTCTGTAATGGTGGCCAAAGCATGAAGGGGCATATGACTGTTTAGCATATCTGGCACCTAAATACCTTGCAATGCTGGCTATAAAAGTGCCGTGTAAATGCCTGTTCTCACTTTCAGTTGACATAAATAAGAAGCGGGCAGCATTGTCTCCTGTAAATGTAAACAAACTTGTTTGTCTTAACGATTGGCTGAACATGAAGTAGGACTGAATGGACTTGTAGGCTCTAAAGTTTGACATTGTTTTGTTTTTGAATGCAAATAAATAAATCTACATTTGTAAGTTGCACTTTCACAATAAAGAGGTTGCATTACAGTACTTGTGTGAAGTGAATTGAAAAATGCTATTTCTTTTATCATTTTTACAGTGAAATATGTGTAATCAAAATAATATAAAATGAGCACTGTACACAGGGCCGGCTCCAGGGTTTTTGCCACCCCAAGCAGCTCAAAAAAAAAAAAAAGCCGCGATTGTGATCTGCAGGAGCTCTACTGCCGCCGCTTCAGAATTTGGCAGCAGGTCCTTCAATCCAAGACAGAGTGAGGGACCCGCCGCCGAAGAGCCGGACGTGCCGCTCGTTCCCCGTGGCCGCCCCAAGCACCTGCTTGCTGGGCTGGTGCCAGGAGCCAGCCCTGACTGTACACTATATTTTGTGTTGTAACAAGAAATCAATATATTTGAAAAGGTAGAAGAACATGCTAAAATATTGAATAAATTTCAATTGGTATCCTATTGTTTAACAGTGCTATTAAAACTGCGATTAAATGTGATTAACTCAAAAAAATTAATCGCGTGAGTTAACTGCAATTAATTGACAGCCTTACGGTTTAAGTTTTAATGTGAATACGTAACAGTACCTATTTGGGTGCACAATAAGCTAATCCATTTCAAGGTATTTTTATTCCTTGGATGGAAAATGCCATTTCTACTCTCTGTTGCTAGATTCACCACAGCGTTTAATGGGGTGGGAAATAGGAAACCAAAGAGTTATGCGAGTATTTATTTGCTTGTTTTAAGAACACCGTGTAGCTGCACCTGAGAGAAAGCATGGTCTTGTTAATACACTGTGCTATGACTTAGGACAACTGGGTTCATTTCCCAGGTCTGTGAGACATCCTTTGTGACCTTGGCCAGGTGAAGGCGATTTACTTTCTATGCCTTAGCTCCCTTTCTGTAAAATGGGGATTAGGGGTGGGAAAGGAATAATTACTCTTTCTCCCCAGCCTCTGACTGTTTGTGCATCTAGCACAGAGGTAGGCAATCTATGGCACGTGTGCCGAAGGCGGCATACAAGCTGATTTTCAGTGGCACTCACACTGCCCAGGTCCTGGAGGGCTCTGCATTTTAATTTAATTTTAAATGAAGCTTCTTAAACATTTAAAACAACGTATTTACTTCACATACAACAATAGTTTAGTTATATATTATAGACTTATAGAAAGAGACCTTCTTAAAATGTTAAAATTAGAAATTATTACTGTCACGCGAAACCTTAAATTAGAGTGAATAAATGAAGACTCAGCACACCACTTCTGAAAGGTTGCCGACCCCTGATCTAGCACAATAGAACCCTGAACTCTGGGCACTGCTATAATAATTATAATTAATAATATGTAGGATAAAGTGCAATTGGTGATTGAGTCAAGGAGGTCTCTGACTTTTACTGGTGTTGTGAACCATTAAAATCTAGCTCAGAGTGGATTAGTTAGGTCAACTTAAAATTTCTAAGAATTACCGTATATACTCGATCATAAGCCGGTTTGTTTATAAGCTGACACTCCTCCCCCCCAAGATGGGTAAGTAAAAATGGAAATTTTTTATAACCTGTTCATAAGCTGACCCTATAATTCAGGAGTCAGCAAACGTTGGCTCCTGGGCCATCAGGATAAGCTGCTGGTGGGCCGAGATGATTTGTTTACCTCGAGCGTCTGCAGGCACGGAGGTAAACCTAAGTAAACAAAGTGTCCCGGTGAGCCAGCTGCTTACCCTGATGGGCTGGGACAGCAACTGGTGGGGAAATTTTTTTTGGGGGGAGAAGCTGGGAGTCAGGGGAGTAACCCCTGTGACCACCCCCCACCCCTAGCCCGGGACCCCCACACTCTCCCCATCCCATCCCTTCCCATAGGGCCGGTGCAAGGAAGTTGAAGTTTCGCGCCCTAGGCGAAACTTCCACCTTGCGCCAGCCCCCCCCAGCTAACCCCGCCCCCCGTGGCAGCTAACCAAGCCCCCCACCCAGGGATCCCCCTCCGCAGCAGCTAGCCCCTTCCCGCCCCCCCCCCCACGGCAGCTAACCCCACCTGGGGAGACTCCCCTCCTATCCCCCCGCAGCAGCTCACCTCGCCCAGGGAGACTCCCCTCCTATCCCCCCGCAGCAGCTAACCGCGCCAGGGGAGACTCGTGGCAGCTAACCCCGCCTGGGGAGCCCGCCCCAATTCACCTCGGCTCCACTTCCTCCGCTGAGCACGCCGGCGCTGCTCTAATTCTCCTCCCCTCCCAGGCTTGCAGCGCCGATTGGAGGAGTATTAGAGTGGGGACTGTGTGCTCAGCGGAGGAGGCAGAGTGGAGGTGATCTGGGGCGGGGAGCGGTTCCCCTGTGCACCCCCCCCCCCATTACTGTAGGCGGCCCTCCCCGGAACCCCCCAGCTCACTTCCACTCCACCTCCTCGCCTGAGTGGGCTTTTAGGCGCCCCGAACCACTAGGCGCCCTAGGCAGCCGCCTAGTTTGCCTAAATGGTTGCACCGGCCCTGCCTTCCCACCTTATCTGGGGAGGGCCAGGGGAGGATGTCTCTGGCCTGGCTGGAGCTGCTCCAGTGGGCCAGACCGGTCGGCGCGGCTGCAGCATGTTCCAGCGGGCTGGGCTGGGTGGCACAGCCACAGCGTGCTCCCGGCGGGCCGGGCAGCGCGGCCACAACGTGCTCTGGGGGGCGGGGCCAAGCGGCACGGCTGCAGCCTGCTCTGGGGGGTGGGGCCGAGCGGCACGGCTGCAGCCTGCCAGCCCCGGAGCTGCAGCTGCTTCAGAGGCTGGGGGGAGACCAGCGTGATCAGAAGTGGAGAGACTCTGGCCCCGCCTCTTCCCTTCTGTGCTGTGCTGCCTCTCCTTGCTCCCTCTGTTGGGGGGAGGGGCTATGTCCCACCTCTCCCTCTCTATACCCAGTCAAAAGCTGATCCCCGTCTCTGGTGCTTCCCTTTTTTACTAAAAAATATTCATACTTATGAGTGAGTATATACGGTATGTTCTAGAGCCTCCATCCTGCTAAGGGTCCTTGCTCCCGCACAGAGTCTCATTGGCTTTGATGGGACTCCCATCCCTATGATGGGATGCCGATCACCTTTGTGGCATTGTGATCTATTATAGCATCTTAAAAATTAGACCAATCGAATACAAAATATAGAAGTTGTGTAAAGTTCCCCCCGTTACCCTTCCAAAAAATTACATATTCACTGTCTTTCTATTCCTGGGCCAAATCCAGAAGTCTTTTCTCTGCTTTTACTTCTGCCAAACTCCCACTGAAGTCAATGGGAGTTTTAACTGAGTAAAGACTGATTGATTAATGACCATTAAGAACCCTGTTTCACAGGTGCAAAGAAGTTAAATGACCTGCACAAATCACAGAGGAAGTCTATGGCCAAACTAGGAATAAAAACTGTATCCGCTGACTTCTGCTGTGGTGTGCATTATCAAGAAGCAAATCTGACTATGCTACTGAGCCACTAGCTATACCAAGACATACATCCCATCTCTTAGCTTATTTAGTGGCTCAGGAACATAGTAAGATTTGAGCATTCTGTGCACACACAATGCAATAACATAGGCTAGCCATACGTTGTGTGGTATCTTTAGCACAAACTGCATCCCAAGACATTTTACAGTGTTTAATAATACAAAATAGTGGATGGGGAGACCCATGCTCCCACACAACCCTTTCATTTGACACAGGCACCTTCCATTGCGTTTGGTTTCTCAGCCCTTCAAATACTGATTTCTGGCTGTGAGTGTAATGAGGTAGTCTGAAGCCAGAGAATGGAGAGAACAGAGAGCTGTTTTTTCCCTCCTCATCTTACTTATTGATATGGAACAATAGTCTTGTGCCAGATGAAATAGTTGTGGTACTATTTTAAAGGTTTAAGCAGTGTTTAACTGAGCTAGCAAAGAATTTTAGTTAATCCTAATGTCTGCTTACAAAGCCTATGGAAATATAGCACAGTGGATGCTGCTTTTTTATTGCAGCCGGGAATGGAAAGCCATTTCTACGACTGGCTGTAGCAAGGATTCATTTGGAAGGAGGTGTTTAAAAAGGGTCAGGGAGAGCCAGAGGGGTGTGTGCGTGTGAGAAAGAGAGACAGACAGACAGTAGTGACCCCAGCAAGAGCTCCTGGAGATATTATATCTAAATCAGAGTCGTCTCCTAGAATACCCAGCGAACCGATCTCAGAGTTGCCCATACTATACCCTTTGAAAGGATGCATCTTACACTGCTACCAGCCCATATCGCATGCAGCCATATTACCAGTGGAATAGTTGAGGAGGTTTATTAAATTCAGAGACTGTTGACTAAATGTAGCAGTGCTGTACGTTACATGGGCCTCAGTTGGCCAGAAGACAGGTACAAGCGGCTGTAAGTAGTGCAAAGCTGTGTAAATTCAGCCCTTGGTGTAAGCAGTTTTCGCTGAGGTCAGTGGAAGTTGTGACTGAAGTGCCTTGCCACATCTGGGCTGAATTTGGCCATGGAACATTCTTTTTAGGGTGTTGTGGGCATAAATTCAAGTGACCGGGTAGAGGAGCGGTTTTACTCTCACATTCTACTGTTTGTAGCTTTGCTCTTCCTCCTCCTCCTCGCCTGGCGTGTGTGGCAAGTTAAACTCATTCTGCGCCTCCACTGGATGCTAAATCAGCACAAGTTGCCCCACATTGCCATGTGTCTCATGTTTTCTGAACAGCTTATGCCGCCGTTGATACTACTGAGCTTGAACCATAGACGCTGGTGGGAGTGACACGCTCCAGGCTGCGTTGGGCTGAGTATAGCCCTGTGTGCGAGTCATGGAATGATGAAGGGAACGGTGTCACAATGTTTCCGCTTTCGTTACCAGCTTTTTCCCTTTTTAATTGTAGGGTGTCGAATATTCTGGCTTCCTCTGGGACACGACGGCTGGCATCGAGCTGAAGGATGCCTCCTCCCAGGAAAACGCACACACTAATGGCAATGGGAAACACGCCTACCCTCACCCTTACCTTGCACATTTCAAGGTAGTGGCATCGTGTTGAGTTTACCTTTTTAATTATGCTTCTGTAAAAACGTTGTAGATAGAAAATCTAAAGGAGCAACATTTCCTTTCTAGTGACTAAATGTTGCCTGGCCTTTAATGGAGGCCAATACATTGACCTGTTGTATCATAAGCAAAGCAGCTTACTCTGACTGTGGTAAGGCATTAGCGGGCCTTATCCCTCTGTACTGAAGAGGTGAGAGCAAACGCCCTTCTGCTCCCATGGACGGGGGGTAACAACAATCAGCAGATCTCAGCAGCATGGAGGATGGTGTGGAATAGGCATGCTGACTCTCTGCTATGCTCCACTTCTTTATCAACCCAGGGGGAGCACCTCCACTCCCACTCCGCAGGCTATGCATGGTAGGAAGGGAAGGTATGGGGGGGCTCTGTATATGGCAGTGTCCTTTTTAAACTCCATGGGAAATGTTGATATAAATCTATGCTAATCTTGTTCCACCTTCACCTTTGAGGGTGGGGCAGGTCCAGTAGAAACGACCACAGGACCAGTGTAATTATGCCATAAACTCTGGAAGGGGTATGGGAAGCAATGCGGAAGCACAGCGGCTCCAGTAGTCCTGAGATCTGTAGTCTGAGCTCCCCAATGCCTGCAGGGGGCGGGTCAGGCTCAAATCTTTCCCTTAGTGGAGAAATGTAAAGTCAGTTCCACCAGTGAGACCTTACAAAGTTTCTAAGCTTTCACTGGCACAGCCCCTTTAGGAGTGTCAATAACTCTAGAAGCGTTGTCTGTCTGTCTGAAATGGGGTTCTGGCCTGTGTGTGTGTGTGTGAACACAGGAGACCAAGTGTCAACTTGATGCACCTGCCTTCACATAAAATAAACAGGGGTACAGAGGGATCATGGTTTGTGACTAGGATGCCTTTGATAATATTTTAAATGATTTCTAATATGTACAAAAAAGGTCAAAATTAGGGAAATTTAGGGATACTACTGCTTGCTTTTTACACACACCAGATGGTGATCTGAGTACCAGCTGCTAAGTACGTGTGCGCTAGGCAGAGAGACCAATGAACAGTTTTCTTCAAGGAGTTGCATTCCCTGTTTGGTCTCTGTGACATTTTAGTACTGGTCACAATACGAGATAATTAATATGTGTAATAACTGAACAAAGCTGGCATTAAGTGTATTTTCAGTAGTAACGTGTGTTGGGTTGGTACACAAAGTAAAGAAGCTTATTGCTTATGAAAAGCCGCTTGCTTCCCAAGGCCTGAAAGGCTAGAACTATATTGGAACTAGAGCTGCAGAATGTCTGCCCTATTTTTAAAAGAAAAAAATAAATCATACCCTCATCCAGGTAACCAGTCCCAAATGCTAAATACATGTGCTCTAGGTGGTAGTGACCGCATGAAAAGCTTATGCCTTTGTGAACCATCCTGATTCTTTCTTTCTTATGTTGTTTGCTCCTTTTTAGATTGGAATGAATGATCTAACACTGGTTAACCTTCATCTGGCCCTGTCACCATTAGCAGGAGAGAATACAGAGAAGAATCATGATAGCCACAAATTAGCAGCCTTTGCACAGACTCTGCAAGAAACACTGAAAGGTATGACATTTTTATCCAAGGATATGCACACAGGTTAGCTTATCTAATACAACTAATCTAAAACTAAGGTCCACAAACACCCACATCAACTTTATATTCTCACCATCCCCATTTCAGTTTAAAAGTTCTAAAGTATTTCCACCCCATGAGTTTCTCAGTATGACTTAAGGCATAAGCTCCTTGGAACTAGGACTGTCTTATTGTGCTGGGCAAATTGTTGATCCTTAACAATTACTGATAGTTAACAAGGGGCCTGATTCACTTTACACTGGTTTCCCATTGATTTATATGGAATTATTCCTGATTGTTAGCAAAGCACTATTAATAGAACATCAGGATTGGAAGGGACCTCAGGAGGTCATCTAGTCCAACCTCCTGCTCAAAGCAGGACCAATCCCCACACAGATTTTTGCCCCAGATCCCTAAATAGCCCCCCTCAAGGATTGAACTCACAACCCTGGGTTTAGCAGGCCAATGCTCAAACCACTGAGCTATCCCTGCCCCCCCCCAAGAAATCAATTTTCCCTGCTAGCAAACAATCCACCCAAAGCCACTGGTAGCACGAGGGGGAGGACCCAAGCTATGCATCAACCTCCCATTTTAGAGTTTACTCTCACTACCCTAGTATAGCACTTTCCATGTGAAGTAAGCTGGGGAAGCTACACAGGTAATAGAAACCAGTGTTCCAGGTAAGACTTGAACTCATAACCCCAGTAGTATTCCCCTTTGCACTAACCAGTTGCACCACTGCAGGTGCTTGATGCTAATGGAATACTCACATGCTAAAGTGTTTTGCTGAAATGGGGCTTATGTGAGATCAGAATCAGGGCTAGAGATTTTTCATGCAGAAATTGATTGTATACACTTTGGAAAAAAACAGTGCATCTCTCAAATCATTTGTTGTACATTTAAAAAGAAGAAGAAAGCCAAATCCTAAATTGTTGTAAATTCAGAGTACCGTATATACTCGTTCATAAGCCGAATTCTTTTAGTAAAAAAGGGAAGCACCAGAGAAGGGGGTTGGCTTATGAATGGGTATAGAGAGGGAGAGGTGGGACACAGCCCCTCCCCCCAACAGAGGGAGCAAGGAGAGGCAGCACAGCACAGAAGGGAAGAGGCGGGGCCAGAGTCTCTTCGCCTCTGGCCACGCTGCTCTCCCCCCAGCCTCCGAAGCAGTTGCAGCTCCGGGGCTGGCAGGCTGCAGCCGTGCCGCTCGGCCCCGCCCCCCAGAGCAGGCTGTGGCCGCGCCGCCCGGGCACCGGGGCACTCTGTAGCCGTGCGGCCTGGCCCAGCCCGCTGGACATGCTGCAGCCGCACTGCCTGGTCTGGCCCACTGGAGCAGGCTGCAGCCGTGTTGCCCAGCCTGCCAGTGCAGCTTCAGCCGGGCCAGAGATATCCTGCCCTGGCCCTCCCCAGATAAGGTGGGAAGGGATGGGATGGGGAGAGCGTGGGGGCCCGGGCTAGGGGTGGGGTCATGTGGGGGGTAGTCACAGGGGTTACTCCCCTGACTCCCAGCTTCTCCCCCCCCCCCACAAAAAATTTCCCCACCAGTTGCTGTCCCGGCCCGTCAGGGTAAGCAGCTGGCGTGCCGGGACACTTTGTTTACTTAGGTTTACCTCCATGCCTGCAGACGTTCGAGGTAAACAAACCATCTCGGCCCACCAGCAGCTTATCCTGATGGCCCAGGAGCCAAAGTTTGCTGACCCCTGAATTATAGGGTCAGCTTATGAACGGGTTATAAAAATTTTCCATTTTTACTTATCCATCTTGAGGGGTCGGCTTATAAAGGAACTGGCTTATATAAGGTAATAAGGTATATAAGGTAATTCCACTGACAGCATGTAAATCAGAGTAGATTTTGGCACTGAATATGTAATTTAATAAAGAGAAGCTTGATTCTGTCCCACTTCTGATAACCTGCCTGCTTCCTGTCTGGGTACTTGTAGGTTGGGCTCAAACAGTTTCTTATGAGGCTAAGCAGTGATTTTCCAGTACTTATTGTTTTTGATATTAGGGCTCCTTACAGGGATAAGGAAAGTGAGCATGTTGTTTACTGTTTAACAAAGACC
This sequence comes from Mauremys mutica, assembly GCF_020497125.1. Taxonomy (NCBI): domain Eukaryota; kingdom Metazoa; phylum Chordata; order Testudines; family Geoemydidae; genus Mauremys; species Mauremys mutica. Next base: position 204,299,329 of record NC_059073.1, on the reverse strand, counting down.
AAACAGTTACAAGGTTACATATGTGATGATTTTCAGTTTGGCCCAGTTTTGCAAGGTCAGTTACATGAAAAGTTCAGAATCAATACCAATCTCCTATTCCAGGAGAGGTGTGGGTAGTTTTTATGCACACTCTCTTGTTTTCCTTTGAGGTGCAAGATGTCAGTCAATGTTTTTAAATCATACTGTGTTAAGTATTTGTTCACATAACTTGAAATTTGAAAGGATTCTTTAAAGAAAAGGATCGTTTATGTAACCCATGTGGGCCAAATTCAGACCTGGCATAACAAGATACAGCTTTATTGAAGCCAATAGAGTTGCACCCACTTACTCTGAGTCTGAATTTAGGTCATCTTGTTTAGAGTTTCAGTTTAGTTCTGTATTCACTTATTTTAACCCGGGTTTAATATAAGAAGGGCCATGCTGTGTCAGACCAAAGGTCCTTCTGGTTTGGAGCATTACAGAGGAATGGTACTGCTGGGGTGTGTTCAGTTTTTCACCTAAAGCAGGAATTCAGACTCTTTGTCCTGTGTGAAGACTGTCATGTATCTTCTCCAAACGTACAGCACACAGGTCCTCATTCATGAAGGAATTTAAGCACAAGCATAACTTTGAGCCTAACCCGGGCTGAATTCAGTCCCACTGAAGTCAATGAGATGGCTCATGTGCCCTTTTCCTTCCTTTTATCAGACCATAATATGTGGATAGTAAAGACAGGATTTCACCGGGATACTCAAGTCTGTCACTTAGTTTATGAGTTAAAATGAAGTAAAGTGGGACTTTAAGGAAAAGTTTTCTGCTTTCAGACTCCTTTTGTGAACAAATGGCAGGTTTGTCGTCTTGCACACGTGTGACGTGGTACCTGTGCACCGGAGGAAGCTAGTTATTAAGCATATCTCCCTCATGGAGCACCCTGGGTCCTCAGGAGCAATAGAGTGTCCTTGTTCCTCCCTCATCAGTGACCCTATGGTCTTAGGCCAGTGAGTCCTGGATTCTTTGTGCTCTTCCCTCCGGGAGCGATTGAGAAGTGTCTCTCCTACAGCCCCATGCACCCAACTCCCTTTTTTCCTCTCAAACACTGTGCCTGTCTCGGTCCAGTGCACAAGTCTGCGTGGTCCCACCCATATACAAGCCATCCTGGGCCAGCAGTTGGTTGTCCTAATATGTCAGTCAGGCTCCATGCCCAGTAACTCCCCCTCGCCCTTGCTGGCCAAGCCCCCACAGGCTGTCCATGTATTGGGCGCCCAGTTTAGACAGATCTTTGAGGTTCTGGGAGGGTCCTTCTTTCTGGAACCTCCTCATAGGTTCCCTGCTCCGTGTCATGCTCTTCTCATGATCAGGCCATCACTTCCTTCAAGATGAGGTCAGGTCTTACCCTAGCACGTGGTGGAAAATCTATTTAATTGCTATGGGACTGATCCAAAGCTCACTGAAGTCAATGGAAAGATTACCATTGAGTTAGGTGGACTTTGGATCAGGCCCTGTGAGACTGCTGGAAGGAAATGAGGGCGTCACAATTCTCTGAGAGAAAACAGCGTTCAACACTGCTTATTATCTAGTAGGAGATGGTGATTTATCTTTCTTTGACTATCATTGCAAGGGCTCTAGACATGCCTTCACTAATCACTTTGGCATACAGATGATCAAATAAAGAAATTGGGGAGGGGAGTAGAGCATTGATAAGGGTCTTCTTGCCCTGAAATTGCAATGTACAGAGGTTTTTTGCATTTCAATACTGTGGCTATCAGGTAGGCTAAGAAAGTGTTCTTCTCCACTGCCATAAAGTCAGCCAAGTAAAGCTCAGGGAAACTGTTCCGAGTAGTGGACAGCTTAATGAATCTGCTTTGTCTCTGTTTGGAAACAGAACAAAGTGGAATCTTTCTCACTAGGAAGACTTTTCCATCTATTTAATTAAGATCACTTTGATCTGGATGATTCTGGCTATGGTAACATGAGAACCCAGAAAACTGGACAAGCATGCCATCATCTCAAAGCTGAGTGCCACCTGATCTTGCCAGCTGAGATTCTGGAAGTGCAAGGCTCAGACTTGTGATAGGGACCTTTGTTACTCACAAATAGTGAAAACTGTACTGGTGAGGGGCTGTTTGGAGTCCATTTTTTATGAAGGTTACTAATACCTCCTTTTGGGGAGAAAAAATGTACTAGATTCTCTCAACTGTTAGCTTTTTGCTCAGGAAGCCATCACCGGACGATAGCAATCTTGCCAATTACGGCTCAGTCTCAAAACGTCTTTTCTTGAAGAGAGTGATTGGGAAAGTTGCAGCAAGATGCTTCTGGGATCCTTGTACTCCTTTTCAGTCTAGTTTCCAGCAGGGATGTTGTGATTGCGTTAGTTGTCTTGGCCAGTAACTTTGGCCAAAGGCTGCATCTCTAGGTGGATTCTTTTAGCTATTTCAGCAGTTTTTGATATCCTTGCCCAAGAGCAATTGTAAACCTCATATGAGACTGGAGAGAGGTGCTTTTGATGACTCTGTTCTTCCTCTCTAAAAAGGGGAAGGATGGTCCAGTGATTAGAGGTAATTAGCATGCTCTGCCACCTACTTCACTGCAACACTGTAACATCATGACCCAATGTCATCTCATTCATTTCCCTGCTCTTACCAAGACTGGGATCTTAGTTGGTTGTGGGACAGACATGCGAAACTCAGGACTGATGGATACCATCCTGTGCATCTTAGTGCAAGTGGTACCCAACCAGATTGGATATAGGCTGCAAGGTGGGAATAAAAAGGATTTAAAATTTAAAAGGATGCCTTCAAGCATTTGTTTCATAAGATGTTAAAATGGTGTTTTCTATTTGTAGTAATGAGTTAGAAGCATGAAAGTAAACCGATTACTTCCAGAGTGGTTCTGACCTCATCCATCAGGCAGGCATTGATTTCCCTCGTAATTCTAATGGAGCTGAAAATAGAATGATTTTTTCTTTTAAAGGGAGGAGGCACTGTCACAAACACTCTGCAGAGTAACTACTGAATATCATGTGGTTTGTGATACTCTTAGAAGATTGAAAATAATGGTGGTTTCTTGGTTTCATTATTTTTAATCAGGTAAAGGTTGATCCTACCACGCTCTTTCTTATGGGGCAGCTCGGTTTTGCAGTGGAGTACCTTTTCCCCTTCTAAAGCATAAGCAGAAAGATGAATGCAGTGTAGCTGTAGCTGTGTCAGTCCCCGGATATTAGAGAGACGAGGTGGGGGAGGCAGTATTTTATACTGGACCAACATCTGTTCATGAGAGAGCTTGTCAACTGCTTGTCTCTCTCACCAACAGAAGTTGGTCCAGTAAGCAAAAAGATAGGAGGGAAGAGATGAACAGGGTTTGTTGTTTAATTTAAGCTCCCTCTGCTGGCTGACTGCTTCTACAGCAACAGAACATAATTGTAACCAATTAGACCAGGGGCCTTCAGACCTAGGGGAGAGTTCAGCTACTGGTTAGAGCTGGATCTAGGGTGGGCACGGTCCAGAAAACAAGCCGAGGGTCAGTACAGGAGGGGCAGAAGCCAAATGCCACAGCCTGAGGGTAAACCAGAGTTTGTAAGCCAGAGGCAGAGCCAAGGACCAGTACCAGAGAGACTGAAGCCGAATCCAGAACCAGAGGGTCAATCAGAGCAGTAAGCCAGAGACAGAGCCTGGGATTGAAGCCAGAGGAGAGCAGGGGCTGGAACAAGGGCAAGCACAGCTGCAGACGTGGTGCACATTGAGCAGCCGCTGATCTGCTGTGGGAACCAGGCTTATAAGCAGAGTTGCGAAACCAGCAGCCAGTCGGGGATGTGGCCACTCTGTCAATCCCAAGGCAGGGCCGGTGCAACCATTTAGGCGACCTAGGCGGTCACCTAGGGTGCTGGCATTTGGGGGGCACCATTGTCTTCGGCAGTGACCACGGCCGGATCTTCGGCCGCCCCGGTTGCCGCCGGCAGTTAGGCGGAGGGAACTCGGGCAGGGGAGCGCGGGGAGGGCCGCCTGCAGCAAGTCAGGGGGGCGGGGGCGGCACGCAGGGGAACTCCCCACCCCAGCTCACCCCTGCCCCGCCTCCTCCCCGAGCACGCCGTGGCCGCTTCACTTCTCCCGCCTCCCAGACTTGCGGAGCCTAAGCTGATTGGCGCCGCAAGCCTGGGAGGGGGGAAGTGAAGCAGCCACGGCGTGCTCGGGGAAGAGGCGGTGCAAGGTGGAAGTTTTGCCTAGGGCGCGAAACATCCTTGTACCAGCCCTGTCCCAAGGCAGTACAATGGGCTCCCTGGCTGCCTAGCAGTGAAATTAGTCAGGGAGCAGGCCAGTATCTGGACCTAGCTGATCTGGTCTGTGACAATAGTTGTAGGATGGTACATCAATAGCAGATATTTGAAATAAACTCATTCTCCAAGAGTGGCAAATTCTAACAAACACACATATTTATAATGTGCACGATATTCTCTATCAGATTTTCTGAGGTCAAATTTCTGGCTATTTTAGCACACTTGTGTCCTTTTTAGCAGTTTACTCATAGTCATTCACCAGGTTATAATGCAATGACTTCTTTGGTTGGATACCAGCATCATTGAGGTCATCACCACAGCCCTGGTAGTGGTCTGAGTTAGGTATCAGAGGAGTCTTTTATCAAGGGATGGAAGAGACACAAATATCTAGAGACTGATTCTCTTCTTACATTAGCATACATCAAGGATATCTTCAGTGATAGCCTTGGAGCTACAGTGGTGTCAAAGCAGCAGGATATTTCAGGAATGGGGATGAGGTTTAAAAATAAAATATTTGGAATCTAGACAATTTTCCACATATATTTAAGGTGAGATTTTTAAAGGAGCCTAAAGAAGTTGAGCGCGTAACATCCTTAGTTCCTTTCCATAATCTCAACCTTAGACAAACTCTGAGGCATCTCAAAGTTCCACAAAATCCATTGAATCACATAGGCAAATAAATACAAGTTTCATTTCTTCTGTAGATTTATAGAGTCCTGGATTGTGAATTTCAAGGGGCCGTGACTGCTGCTTCTGCCACCAGTCTCACAGGCTGCTACACCTGGTGGTTTTTAAAAATTTCTTAAATCTACAATTTTAGAATGAATGTCCTGTGTTTTTCTGGCACTGATCCATCCTTGAGGAAAACAAACCCTTCTTTGTATTTTCAAAAAAATGTCTTGTTGGCAAAACTGTAAAAGGACAGCATCAGGGCATATTTGGCCCAAAATGTAGATCTTGTTTAAAACAAAACAAAACAACAAACAAGCAAACAAAACCCTCCCACCTTTTACAATGCTTAAGATTCCTAAGATCTACAAGATCAGACTTACCACCACTTGGTGGTAGGGTCAGTCTGTCATTGTGTACAAATGGATAGTTCCCCAGACATAGTTGTGATGAGGGAAATTCAAAAAGGAAACAAGCAGCATAAATTGTGCAATGTATATTGGATTTCCAGATTCTTTTTATGAATTATAATAATCCGCGTGGCTATTAGTAAGATAGGTAAGCTAATGTGTGTGTTCACAATAGAAGATTTTTAACCCTATCATGTCATGTTAAAAAAACAAACAGCGCTATGCAAAGTAAATTCAGCATCGCTACTAGTGATTGCATTTCTTTTCCCACATCCCATATTTAATCACTGATTTTTTTTCTCTGTTCTTTTCTTGTCCTTTTAATTTTTCTAGGAGAAAAAGATGTGATCATTTTAGGAGATTTTAACCAAGCCCCAGACAGCAGTGACCTCGATCTTTTGAGAAAAGAAAAGTTCCATCACCTGATCCCTGCAAATACATTTACAAACATCAGCACAAAGAATCCTCAGGGATCTAAGTCGCTGGAGAACATCTGGATCAGTCGAAGCCTGAAAAAGGTCTTCACAGGTAAAATGTCTCTACCAGCGGAAACAATGTTTGAAAACACCTTCTTTATATGACCCCTTCTAGACTGGCATCTTGACTCACCCATGGATAGTGTTACCTCAGCAGCAGCCCCATTGATGTCAGTCGGAGGGAGATTCCGCTTGTGCATAAGCGTTTGCAGAATTGGGCCCTAGGTCTTATGTGAATTAAGCTTCTTTCCTCTGGCCCCTTTCCATACTAATCTTTGTCTCTGCAATTGTTCTACATACAGGTCACTGGGCTGTTGTGAGAGAAGGCCTTACAAATATATGGATCCCTGATAACTGGTCCTGGGGAGGAGTGGCTTCAGAACACTGCCCTGTATTAGCTGAATTTTACATGGAAAAGGACTGGAACAGAAAAGAGGTGACCCGAAATGGAAACGGGGTGACCGTGGAACGCAGTGACTCAAACATTAAACATGAACGATGATGAACTAGAGGTTGACAGGATCCAGTCAGAAGATCCCATCGCTTGAGGCTCAACTGTGAAGCAGAACTGCCTTCCCCCCCCCTCCATTTAGAAAGCATCAGCCTCTGCTTCTGATGATGTCTCTCCCCTACCCTCCCCCCCCCACCCTCCCAGTGCCCCTCATGGGTGTTTTCGGGTATCTCACTGCAGCAGAGCGATTTGTAACTTTTTACGGACGCAACGGACGCTTTCACGCCTGGGGACTTGGAGGAGAATCATACAGAAAATAAAATGCACTTTTACTGCGGCACATTATCTCTGTTAAAACCCAGCGGAACAGGGCTTTTGTTGTTGTTGACGTTTTTAATTGATTCCTTGTAAAGTGAAGCAATAATGGAGACCATAAAAAGAGAAAAGAGACACCTTGGAAACTGTCAGTGATTTGTCGAGTATAGTTTAACACTTGCAAAAACTGCCATGACGTAACTTTTCTTTCCAACCAATACATGATCTGAACTGGGGATTACATAGGGCTAGTTTGAGTCCTTTGATCTCGGAGAGGCAAACGTATTCCCCAGTTCTCCCGTTGCTCTTGAAGGTGGAGAGTAATTTACTTCATTCTTTTTCAGATTCCAGCTTACTCCTCCTGTGCACCCAGCCAGCTACTCAAGCTGGCAATGAGTGGGCAGAGCCAAAGTTGCTGCTCCTCTCTGCCTCCTCGCTCACAGGGTAAAATATTGGTGGAGCAGCCCCTGCTTCCCAGCCTGCAGATGGAGCTGTAATCTGAGTAACCCTAGTCCGGCTGAGCAGAGAATTTGCGGTGGTTTTGGAGCCAATCTAGCCCATAGTATTTATCCATGAGTTTTTAACAAACAGCTGTCTCCATGGTGCAGTGGTGCACGTCAGTGGGCTGTGAATGCTAATGCTAACCAACATTCTCAGCCAGGACTAAATTAACATTCCTGAGAGAACTTTGAGTGCACACCAGCAGGGTCTACACAGGCCATTAGTTTGTGACACTTTGGTGCACATTAGAATTCACACCCCACTGAGACACACTACCACCTCAGGTAGGCAAGCCCTTTTTCTTTCCTGAAAGCAGAGGGAATACAGTCCTAGAATTGTGAAGCTTAAGGCCAGAAGAGACCACAAGCTCATCTAATCTGATCTCCTGTATATCACAGGCCACTAATACCACCCAGCACCCACACACTAAACCCAACAACTGAAATTAGACCAGAGTATTACAGCCCACTAGAGACTGGACTGTTATGGGCTGCAGGCAGAGAACAGGAGGGACTGAGGTGCACCAATACCCAAGGCCACCACCGTCTTAGGGGAAATGATTAAATGAGGTCTGTCTGGACAGTCCTTTCTTGAACATGGTGTGAAGTGTGGGGCAGTGCTGGGGGAAGTTTGTTTCCCTTACCTGTCCTGTGGCGAGAGGACTTCAGTCAACAGGCTGTCAATCTAGTGGCTGGAGCCAAGCACTACATTTGCACATATGCACAATTCTCAAAGTAATTATTGAAAAGCAGGAGACATAAAGCCAACCAGGATATGAAAGAGCAAATCAGCATTTACCGAAGGAATGTGTTGAGTTTGAAAGGAGCCCTAGCCCTGCCAAATGGCCTGCTAAGATGCACTCTGTTCTAGGCTCTAACAGATGATCCAGCACATTTTCACGATTCATGAAAAGAAAAGGTTTATAACATTGTGCTATGGAGAAAAAATAAATCACAGCTTTCTATCTGAGTGGTTTATTATCAGTGAGTGCTTAAAAGCAAAATACATTAATCTCCCCACACCACTTTCATTGTACTGGCTTTTGCAAATAATGTCTGAACACTTAGTTAGTAGTAAAGTGATATCACTCGCACCTTCACATTGTTCTTTTGCAGAAACAATTATTTTGAACAGATTTTCTTAAATAAAAAAAAAGGAAACTGGAATAAATAAACCTCGTTGGACCTGATTCTGAACTCACACCACTCTAAATCCTGGGTTAACTCCACTGAAGACCGTGAGAGGTATGTCAGAGTAAGTGAAGTCAGAACCAAGCTCTTTGTCTAAAGAGAATTTGCAACAGGCTGGCCAGGTTCTTAGAAGAAATTTGTTGTTGACTCTCCCTTTCCAGTTTTAGCTAATAGATACAGCTCAAACACGCCCAATTCAATTACACTGTTGGTTTAAGGTTGGGGAGAAAATAAACCCTACTCAGAAAAATGAACTTTGAATAGCAAATAGAAGATTACTTCATGAAGTATTCTTAATGTTTGTTACAGACTCTTCTATTAGCTTTCAAGTTAAGGGGGAAATGTTAAGCATGAAACATACTGTAGCGTAACCCTTTCCTAAATGTTTCACAAAGCAAAAGATTTAATACATAGTTTGCAGTTATATCGCACCTTCCATTCAGAGACACCCTGGTTCTGGAAACCCTGTGCACGTGCTAAACTTTCAGCACAGGGGTAATCCCATTGACTTCTTAAATCCATGCATGAATGTTTGCAGGATTGGGGCCATAGATCTCGGAGGATTTTACAAAGATATGTCCTTTGATTCCCATTTTCACACATACAGAGAAACTGAGGCACAGTGACTTGCCCAGAGTCACAAAGTGAGTGACCAGCAGAGTTTAGAATAGCATCCAAGAGGCTTGCTAACGTCTAGTGCTGCATGGACCTGATTCTGGCATCTTTACTCATGATGAGTGGCACCTAATCCCTCAATCCCACTGAAATCAACTGATCACTTGAAGAGTCAGGTATTACTCAGCATGAGTAAGGGTGGCAGAATCCAGGCCTATTTGAACAACCTATCAGCAGGAAAAGATTCATAGAGTTTTTCTTGCTTTTTTTTAGTTCTTAATATTTTCCTCCTGTAAAAATGGCTGGAGACTGAATTTACCTTTTAGCTAATGAAATAAAAGTTAAATGGGCCAGATCCTCAGCTGGTGTGAATCAGTGGAGTGGCACTGAAGTCAATGGAGCAATGTTGATTTATACCAGCTGAGGATCTGGCCCAGCATGTTGATGGCAGCCTTTAAACTGTGGTGGGTACAATCAGAAAAGTGGCTATAAAATGGCCTGGGAGGAATCTCTAGGGTCACAATGTGCAGAGATTGCAGGCAGAGCAGGTTTAACTCTAGCTGAACATTAGCCTTCCTGCTGTACAGGCACTCCAGGGAAAGTTGGTGAGGCAGGGCTGCAGGCCAGTGAGGTTCCCCAGGAGAAAGGCAGGAAACCAGGCAGAGGAGCTGTTTTGGAGCAAGGAAAAGTCTACAGCATGGAGGAAACAGCCCAGATGCTTTTGAGTCCTGGCTATGTACAGTAAGTGAATTTCAGCTCTGTGTGAGGGGGCATGTAAGGTACAGGTGGGATAGCTCAGTGGTTTGATCATTGGCCTGTTAAACCCAGGGTTGTGAGTTCAGTCTTTGAGGGGGTCATGTAGAGATCTGAGGCAAAACTCTGGGGAATTGGTCCTGCTTTGAGCATGGGGGTTGTACTAGATGACCTCCTGAGGTCCCTTCCAACCCTGATACTCTATTATGTCTCCATGGGGACTTATGGAGATATAAATGGTGCATAGGCCTCTTGCCCTCTGCACAAGGGATTGTAGCAGCCATTAAGGGGAGTTTGCTCAGTTTGTTGTACATGGTGCTCTCTAAACACGCTGCAGAGGATGGGGGTGGCATTAATAGCTTTTGTTTGGAGTGGGGGCCTTGGGATGTTTTGCTTTCCAACACTTTCACAGCCTGCTCTCATGTAGTTCTCCTCTCGATAGCGTTTCCATCGTGTTTGCTCCGCTTCCAAGCCAAACTAAACCCTGCAAATGCAGCCAATTGTCTCCAACTCACACTGTGATCCTTCCTGTTGCATTCATCTTAACCAGCAACTCAGAGGAGAGAAGCAAAAACGTAGCAGACAATTTTTGTGTGTGTGCCCCTAAGGCAGATGCAAAAGTAGCTCACCTTTCCATAGCCACGTTGGCTCCGCAGTGCTGACAGTAACACAAACTTGGGCCCGTCAGCAAACTAAGCAGATGGGATTCAGCCAGTGCAGAGAGGGGCTGGAACATGGTGCCATCTTTACAAGCCATTTGATTATACAGATAGGTCCAAGCTACAAACTTGAATAAAGATCTGGATTTTGACACCCCCCCCCCCAACACCTATTCAGGATGTTTAGCTATGGAGGGGGAAGGGGGAGTGTTTGAGCTCTTAGGGACACACAGGTCAGGTAAGACATTCAGATCTGGAGCCAGTTGTAGATTCTGAACCCATCCAGCCTTTGGTGGCGTTTTGTGGATCTGGGTTTGGTTGGAGCCTATCACTACTTAATCATTATAACCACACACTTTAATTCAGTTAGTGTCTGAGATGCTGTACTTTCCAAGTGAGCAGCTCATATGACTCTGCATTTTACCCTTTCAAAGGAGGCACTATTCTCAGAGCAAGTTGTGAAAACCAACAAGGCTGCTTACTATATATGTCAAGCTAGAGTAGCTCCGTTGGAGCCACTCTGCATTTACACCAGCAAGTGAGATCACAAGTGACTCCACTGAAAGTGAATGGAATTAGTGACACCAGTCTAAATACAGAGTAAGAGCTAAAGTTGGTCTACAGTTTTCTTCCATCCTCAGAAAACACAATCCATGTATTGGTGAGACCAAGATTCTCAACGTCTTTGTTCACTTTTAACTGAACAAATGAAAGCAAGATTTTTTTTAGGCAGCTATGAAAATGACCCACCTAGAGTGAAGGTATGTGGATAGCTATAGCTCAGAGCTATTCACCTCAGTTGATTCTATCTGCCACCAACCTTTTAGATAGGGGCCCAGTAAAGTTGTCTGACTATCTTTTGTAGTCAAGTTTGCTGTGTGATAGACACTAGTATTTTCCTTTTGGTTCCACTTTAGGGTGTGTCTATTGTTTTGTGAACCTAGTTTATACCCAGCTTTGGATCACAGTTAAGAAGAATTTCACTAGACAAGACTAATTATTGAGGTGTTTAGTTCTCTGTAGTATCATTTCTCTCTTCATTTCCTTCCTCCCACCACATACCCGAATTGACAGACATCTTAGAACACACAGGATTAAATTCTCCTTGATTTCTTCAGCTGCCTTGTCCTGTTGACTTCAGGATCTGGCCTATGCTGTGTATCAACAACATGTGTTGTGTACTGGTTACCAGCTTGTACAATTAGGAGTGTGTATGTGGTGTTTAGCTGTTGCTTGTAATTATTAGAACTGGGAGCACTGGCTGTTGGGAGTCTGAAAGGACAAGAAATAGGAAGGAGGGGGGAGGAGTTGAGGAGGCTGAGTGAGAGTTACAGAGGGTGCAGCAGCAGCTTGGTAAAGGGGTTTCCACTGTAAATAAAGTCCTGTTGAAGCTTGTTAGTACCTTGCCTGCTTGATACAACAGTGTATAATACACATCAATTGGTCAGATGACTTCAGTGACTTATATAACAACACAGGGTTCTAAATGGTCCGTCTCTGGGCAAAATGTTTCCTGGAAAGTCTCTCAGGCCAATATAGCCTAAAAGAGTGAATGCCAAAGAGTGATTAAATGGGTAAATCTGTCCTAGAGATGGGTTTTATCAAGCTGGTTGAGTGATCAGTGGCTAGAGATGAATCATGCCTAGATAAAGATCTAATGTTAATCAATCAAGCATATCTTCACTCTGAAAAAACCATCAGATTCAGTGTCCTTTCACAAGGCTTGACCATGGAACTGGCCTACTGATGCTATGTACTGCTATGTAGCCGATTCAGGTTTGATACCGACCATCACCTGGGTAGGGGATATGGGAGGGCTGCAAACATTTACTAAATAAATCATAAGTAGCTCGATGGATTTTAAGACTCTTGTGGGCAACTTGTATATTTCCCCCTTGATTGAAATGAAATATTTTTGATCTATGTATCTCATAGGACTTGAACGACAGTGCAAGAGATTGAAATTCTCTATGCAGAGAATAGGTAAAGAAAGCATGGCTAGTGCAAACTCCTCCACGGTACTGAAACTTTAAAACTAACGTTTTCTGGTCACTGTCAACCTTACTATATACTACATCAAAAAATAGCCTGTGTTAAAAGACCATTACAGTTGCAAAGTCAAGCACTCAAAAATAGTAAGTGATCATGTTAACTAAGACCTTACCATAATGCGTAGGCACGAGGGAGGCAAACTGATGTGGCCTGGGCAACCTTAATGTTGTATTTCCTGACTTTGGAATACTTGACTTTTGGGTCATCAGCACGAACCTCTACTGGCAGCAGTAGCAGGTATTCATCCTGAATGTGTCACTACAGAGGCACTTTACCAATGGGTTTCCCAGCTATGTAGGGTGGATGTGAGGATAGGTATGCTAGGTCTTTAAATCTGTAGCAGGAAGGCAGGCCAGAGGAGCCTAAGGAAGGTTCTAGGCAGAAGCTCTGCAGTGACACTGTAAGTGCAGCTTTAAGGACAATACTATTTCCTGTCTTCTAACAAAGTTCCTTGTTCAGTAGAAGAAAGTGACACTGTGATTCTTGTTCTCATGACTGTTGGCAGCAGAGAAGGAGACTAGTGCAAGGGGAGGTGGGGGGGGAAGGGAGACTTAAGAAGGGCTGGAAATGAATGAAGGGCAGAAAGATAGACTGGGGACAGGGAGAAAAGAGTGTAGTGAGGGGTTGGGGGGTGAGGAGGTGGAACTGAGGGCAAGAAATGAGGATTGGGGGTAGGATATAGATTCAAGGTAATATAGAGTGTAGAGTGGGAGGATGGAAAGAGATGAGATTGCAACGGAGGGGCAGGGGGAATAGATGAATTTAAGAGACCATGGCAGAAGGGAAGAATGTGAGACTAGCAAAGAACAGGTGGGGCAGGACCAGAGACTAGGAGAGGAAGAAATGAGAGATGGGGGAAGTGGGCAGGAGAATGGAAGCTGAGTTGGACGGAGTGGGGCAGAATGACAGCTCCCCCCACTCCCACGGGTGAGGGCAGAGAATGTGGTGTGTCTGTCATTGCACTCCTGGTTGAACACCGCCAGCGTGTGTCCATTGAAGAATCAGAGACATACTGGGGTTGGAACAGCTTCCTTCCTAAAAGCTCCAGAATCAGAAGGCAGGGCAAAACCCTGGGTGATTTAAAAACACACAAACCCCAATGTGATTTTAAGCCAGTCTCATGTGTTTTGGGTCTGGCTCAATTTTGGAATACTGGGGATTAGCAATCCTGCAGGGGCATGGAAGTGAGCATGTTTCAGGGGTGACAAAAGATTGGGAATGAACAAGTGCAGCACATGGTGTGATGGGCAGGTAGCAGGGAGAAAGGAAGGGAGGGAAGAGAAAAAGTGAGCAGATTGAAGCACAGGGATTGAGCAGTAACAGGTGTCCTGATTATTCACTTTGAAAATCTGATAGCCCTAACTAGTGGAAATTTGGCTACAGCAGGCAGCGTGGAATTACCTGAATTGGAATCAGGCCAGGACATTGGGGCAGTATTCCTAATCTTGTGACAGGGATCACAAATGACCACCAGTGACAGACTTTAGTTATGTCTCCTCAGATAGATGGCACCTCGCTCCAACACCACAGTGTCCCCAGTATCATGCTGGGGAATTGATACAGTACTGACTTGGAGAAGAGCGCCATCTGCTGAATCGCTAGCATCGTTTCCTGCATCACTTGTCTTTTTCTTGGTGTTTTCCTATTCAGACAGATCCTTATGTAGCATGATCCTGCATGCATTCCTATGATGGCTTGTTCTCTCACTGTAACATCACAATGGTGCCAGGGACCTCTGTATTTTCATCCCAAATGCTTTGAAGAGCCTGCAGATCCCCTGGACATTTGGGACAAAATAGTCTTAAGAGGAAGAGAATCCCATAGACACTGTGCACTTGTCAAAATGTTTGACCTTTTTCCAAGTCTTCATTATGTTGCTTGCTATTTTCATTCCCCATTATTTTTAGGTCTGTATGATTAAAAATGGGGAACATAGTTATTTTAACAATGTCAATAAGGAATTAATTTAGATAGGATTAAAGCTGGAGGCATAACTTTACATGGCTATCTCTTTTGATTTACATATTGTATATTAAATATAAACATGCCATTAAAATTCAATAGTCAGTCACATGCAGGCCTTAATTTAATATAGACCGTTTTGAGATATAGTCTATAATAGTACATAAAATTGCCTAGTGACCCCAAAATACGAATAGATATTTTTCTACTTGTGTCAGTCTTCCATTATGGTGAGTTGTTTTTTTTTTCCCCCCAATGCTACAATGCACCATCTGGGACTATTTAAATCTGAACCAAACTTGGTTCAATTAACTCATTTTATATTTATTTATTTAAAACATTCCCCTTTGTCTTTCTTTCTCTTCTCTCCCCCCTAGTCCTAAACTTGTTAATGATGACCCTTCAAATATCTTTTGCAAGAGATGAACTGACTTAGTCTTGTGATGTGATCCACTTAATCCAGCATCATGCCAAATATGTGGCAATGAGTATTTACTGTCTTTACATTGCTAAATAAGTGGACACCTTATATTATAATGTGTTTTGTAATCTGTGGTTGTGATGTTTCAATTCTCTTTCGTTCGACCTAAAAATATTGATACTATTTGTATGTTTTTTGCAGTGCTACTAATCTATGAACTTCTCCTTATAGCAGGTCCAACCTGTAGAGCAGTCTAGATTAGGATCAAGGGCAAGATTTTTACAAGTAACTAGTGATTCTTGGATGCCTTGGTATTTAAGTGTTCAGACGGAGACACCTTACAGGGACCTTTGTTTTTGCTAGAGGAACTTTCTTATTTTTATTTTGCTCTTCCAGGCATTTTTCTTGAAGACATCTTTGCACCTCCCAGATTCTGTGCTGCTTGAGGGGCCAGCATAGCCCTGGGCATGAGCAATCCCTGTGATTTACTTGGGCTATAGCTGCTCCACTGCCGATTAACATTTGGAGCATGGTGTGCTCCAGCCAGTCCCTTAGCATGCACTTTTGCTGCCCGTGCACGGTGCACCTTCCCCCCTGCCACTGGTGGTATTGTCGTAAGAGCCATTTCCACAACCTCTAAGGCAGGGGTGGCCAACCTGTGGCTCCAGAGCCACATGCGGCTCTTCAGAAGTTAATATGCGGCTCCTTGTATAGGCATCGATTCCAGGGCTGGAGCTACAGGCGCTAACTTTCCAATGTGCCGGGGGGTGCTTGCTGCTCAACCTTGGCTCTGCTACAGGTCCTGCCTCCCTCCCCTGAGCCTGATGTGCCCTCATTTTCCACCCCACCCCCCCCACACGCACACAGCCTCCTGCATGCCACAAAACTGCTGATCGGGAGGTGCAGGGAGAGGGAGGCGCTGATCAGTGGGGCTGCCGGTGGGCGGGGGGTGCTGGGAGCTGGGGGGAGGGCGGGGAACTGATGCGGAGCTGCTGACGTATTACTGTGGCTCTTTGGCAATGTACATTGGTAAATTCTGGTTCCTTCTCAGGCTCGGGTTGGCCACTCCTGCTCTAAGGAGTCCAGTGTGGTGTAAATGCTCCTTAGTGGGGGGATAGAGTCTGCCCCCTTACGCCTTTCCTCCTTCATGTCACTTTGGACCTTGTTCTCCTCTCACATACATACTCCAGTTTCACACTGACTTCATTTGAGTTACTCCTGATTGACACAATTTTATGTGAGTGGAGGTTCAGGCCCTTTGTTTTTATTTTTAAACTTGCCCTCTGTCCCCCTGTACCACTTGGCTCTGTGATTGCTGTCCCCTTACACAAGCTGAACAGGATTAGGGCAGCTCAATACTTGGCTTGGCGACCTCCCCAAGCAAACCCTGCGTGTTCCAGAAAGTGGGGATGGTGTCGATTCAGTAGAGGGCACACTACTGTTAGAGTTCCTACTGAACCAAGACCCCAGCCAGCTAAAAGCTATTTCCTCTATAAGGCATTTTCCATACAAGCTATTTGCACAGCCAGAGCTGTTTCTGTCATTGACAAAGGGGGTGGGAGGGACTACAGTGCTGCCTGCAAAAATAATTAGTTTAATGTTAGGGCTGGTCAAACATTTTCCATCAGAACTGTTTTTTCAAGAGAAAACTGGGTTGTCAAGTAAATGAAATTTTTGGTGAAAAGTGTCTGTGGTGGGCTTTTTGTCTAAATATTTAGAATTTCGACATTGTAGTGCCTGATGGGTGTTGTAGTTTGCTCCTTGTGTCCTTCATTCTTTTTTACTGGCCAGGATCCATAGCTGGACTACATCTCCCATAATGAACCACAACCAGGGACTCCGGCACTCACCAAATGGGGAGATTGTGAGCTTGTCTACACTTACAGCGCTGCTGTAGTGCTTAGTATGTAATGTCTTCAAGTGTGCAGTTAATCCACCTCCCCAAGAGGTGATAACTATGCCAACAGGAGAAGTTCTCTTGTCACCATAGTGCTGTCTACAATGGGAGTTAGGTTGGTATAACTGCCACTCAGGGGTGTAGAAAATCCAAGCAATGTAGTTATACTGACATAAATTGGGAATGTAGACCAAGCCTACAGTCTTACTGGGGATCCTGGCCATGGAGGAGACTAGGACGTGAGGAGCAAACAACTCCCATGAGGCGCTACAACTCCCATTTTTGGCCAAAATGTTTTGTTTGTGATCAATTGAATTTTTCTGTGGAAAATTTACGTTTTCATATTTGTTGAAAATTTCTAAGGGGAGGTGTGGGGGAGCACACTTTCAAACCAGAGCTATATAATAGTATGGGGGAGGGGAGAAGGTCTAGAAAGAAAGGAGTTCCTCTTTATTTGGCAGATTACTGGTTCCAAACTGGCTCGGGCCCCTAGGAGTAAAGCACCTAGACATTAGTATCATCGGGTGACTTGTGGCGATCAATGTAAAATCAATTCCTGTGGTCAGTCTAGTTTCCAGTGAGCAAGGTCCACATCCTGAAATCCACTGGACTTGGCTATACTGGTACCCTCTGGGCATTCTTGGCAGAAATGCCACAGATCAAATGGACATGGAAAACACCCTGAGAGATGGCCCCTCCAGAGCAACATTGGTGCTGCAGTGTGGAGAAGTTTGCACTGCTGTTGTCCGTGATGTATCTGTTGTGTGAATTAAGAATGATGGTTAGGAAGCTTTACAAACTGATGACTTGCACCAACACAACTCAAATGCTGTAAAAGAGATCTAAGATATGTTCTTGTTGTAGATTTGCCACTGGAGTGTGTCTAATGAATTTCAGATTGGTACTGAGAGCAAATGGGAAACATTCCACCATCTATGTTCTATCACACTGAATTAGAGTTGGTAACGTATACGCTGCTATTTCATGAGAGTACAGTATAGAGAAGAGGAGGAGAGAGAGGTATGAGAAATCCCAACTACAACTCCTGTGAGACAGAGTGGCTGCACTTTGCAACTGAAGTTTTGGCAAAAAACTCTTGGGTTTCAAATTTTGCCAAAAAGTCAGAATTTTGCATGGAAAATCTTTAACTTTTTTTAACTCATTTTTGCCAAAATTGTCCCCAGTTTAAAAAAAAAATCTGACTTGCTCTATTGCAGCGGTTGGTAACCGTTCAGAAGTGCTGTGCCGAGTCTTCATTTATTCACTCTGATTTAAGGTTTCGCATGCCAGTAATACGTTAACATTTTCAGAAGATCTTTCTATAAGTCTATAATATATAACTAAACTATTGTTGTATGTAAAGTAAACAAGGTTTTTAAAATGTTTAAGAAGCTTTATTTAAAATTAAATTAGAATGCAGAGCCCCCTGGACCGGTGGCCAGGACCTGGGCAGTGTAAGTGCCACTGAAAATCAGCTTGCATGCCGCCTTTGGCACGCGTGACATAGGTTGCCTACCCCTGCTCTAGAGCTAACAGGGCAGTGAGACCCACAACTCTTGTGTGTTTACATTTGCAACTTTTTTGCATCTAAAGGCCTTAAAAGTGATTTTAAGTTAGAGGTGTGACTTTTCTGATGGTGCTCAGGCTCTGAGTGTGAAAGGGGAGGGGGGAGAGAGAGAAGGAAGGGCATGTGGGACACTTTGGTGATATTCTTCACTTTTCAACTTAATTATTGTGGAAGCGGAGAAAGAACTGACAGGGATTTGTAGGGGATTTTAATGCAAGACAGTTTTGGTTAGCAAGAGTTAGGCTAGCTGTAATTTTAACAACGCAAAATTTGTAGAAGCGAGGATTGTGTGAGGTGGGTGGGAAAGAACTGTGTGAGAAGTTGTTGCGACTTTGTGTTGATATAAAAAATGTATACTTAATAACTAAAATTAAGCAATTAAAAGCATAAATCATAAACCAAGCAGCAACTCAAACCTATTAAAGCTCAGAAGTCTGTTTTCACATTAAAGACATTGTGAGACTTTCTGATGTGAGTTTCTATGCAGTATCATCCACATACTTTATTACAGAACTTCAATACTATGACAATAACAAGATCCATCACAATAAAAATTTCAAAAAGTTTACAAAACTACCATTACAAATCTGAAACACTGTTACAAAGGCGGCAGGACAAGCTTGGTGTTGAGAAACAGAGGTTGACATTTGTGCCTGCTACAGTACAATTGTTATGCTGACACATCATGCTGACACTTCCAGAATCTAAGCTTGTACTGGAGTACACCTATTCGCATAATTGAGAATGGTAGAAGTGGAATGGGAGCAATTTCTGTGGGGAAAATAAATCCAGGTCTTTTAAAGAAGAAAAATAAGCCCCTGGAGTTTACATCAGCAAACCCACAGAGCAGTAATGGAGTATCAGCAGGCAGTTGAGAAGGGGCGGTAACTATCATATTCTGTAACAATAATTACACATAAACATAATGTTTTCCAGTGACTCCATTATTGTAAATATAATATTCAAGACTATTCTCATGACTATATTGGGTTGCTTAAGCATATGTTTGTATTTACTACAGAAGTGATCGGAGAAATGCAGGGGCTATTTCAGTTAAGAAAAGTTCACCTCTAATTTATGGCCCTTTCACTCAGAATGGGACATATGTACCTCTGCTTCAACACAGTGGGCCAAATTCATCCCTGGTGTAATTCCACAGGCCTCAATCCAATTACCCCCAAGGGTGGATTTTACCTGGAATCTTCACATTCAACCTTTGACATGTGAAAAGTCTGATCTGCACTTCTGCTGCTCGCAGCAAAATAGCTGAGCTAACGCATTCTGAATGTCTGGGTGCATTACTGGGTACTGCCGTGCAAATATTTCCACCAGGTTGATGCAGTCATACAGCAGCTCCACAGTTCGCCTGAAGGGCTTTGAACAAAGCTAGGCAGGCAAGGTTAAGACTGATATTTTGGGTGCAGGGGGGAAGTTTCACCCACTAGAATGCAGAGATTAAAAGAGTTTGAAGCTGTTAAACAATACAAAATTAAGACTACTGTGAGGTGTTCTTGGTCCATGTTTTGTAAAAC
Source organism: Mauremys mutica (assembly GCF_020497125.1). Classification (NCBI taxonomy): domain Eukaryota; kingdom Metazoa; phylum Chordata; order Testudines; family Geoemydidae; genus Mauremys; species Mauremys mutica. The sequence goes on along the minus strand of NC_059073.1, from coordinate 204,279,610 downwards.
AGATCAGCAAATTTGCTCATTGAGTTCCTGGAGCAGCTTAAATGTTTTTCTTTTTCTTTTCTTTTTTTCAAGCAGGCAGCCACCACAGCACAGGCGTGTAATAGTACTTTAAAGGCAGCTGGTTTGATGGGTTATTCAAAAACCTCTATGCTAGGTGAGATTTCTTTTCCTCGCACTGGTCACAAAATGTGTTGTTTAAACTTTAAATCTGGAATGGACACCATCGTACTTGGTGTAAAGTCAGAGGCTTTGGGAGTTATTCCATTCCTTAATCAAAAGCCACTAAGTTCCACACAACTCGATGCCAGAGGCTGGATTGTCATTCAGCCAGATGCAGCCATGCCGGGGAGTCAGACCTCCCTGCCGCCATGGTTTGTCTGCATTAATGCGCCACATATTGCAGGCAGTGCCTGCTGTATGGGAGGAGGGGAAGATTGTGGCCAGTATTCCCTCCGCAAAGCAGGGGAGTGGAACTTTGGCTCCAATTCTCTTCCCCCCATCCGACAACACACTGACCAGCAGAGCTGAGCCCATGTGGGGGTAGGGAAGCAAGCTGAACCATTTTCACAGCTTCGGTACGGTGCTCCTGTCCCCACTCCCCATAGGCACAAGGGAAGGAGTTGTGAGTCTGGGACTCTTCCAGAAACCCAAGGGCCTAATGGCTGCATTTAGCCTTGGTAAAATGATCTGAATTTAAAGTAAGCCCAATACTTTAGGTGCAAAGCTCGATTCAGCATGTGCTAGGGAGCCACTATTAGTGCTTTCCTAATACTCTGGACTCAGAAAATGTGGTCTCTGCAGTGAACAACCCTCTTGCCTTGCCTAAGTTATTAGTTTGAATAGATGATCCTACAATTATGTGCTTTCGCTACTTGTTTTGTATGGCACCCACATTCAAAACAGAGCTCAGGATGCTTCAGATGTACCAGAACTCTTCAGTTGCTTTGAATATTGGAATAGGGCACTTGTGAATGTTGTCCCCTCCCGTTAAAGTTCCCAATCCAGCAGTGAGCTCCATGAGGGCAGAGCTCCTGGCAGCATTAGGGCCGAAACCACTCCAAGTAACCAAACCCACACAGGGTTCAGGCGTTAGAGCGAAGGGGTGCTTTTACTTTTTGAAATGAAATATGGCCCCCTATCTGGATTCATTGCGTACATTAGTCAGAAAACTCAGTTCATCCCAGTCCTTCTTCCAAACCACTAACACGTTCCATTTGCTAAACATGCTAAATGAGTCCTCACGGGCAAAAAAAGGCCCTTTCCTGCAGCTCATCCTCTTGAAACATGTACTGGTCTCAAGGAGGAGGACAGTGAAAGGCATATATTCAATGCTGCAACAGCACAACACCTCTTGGGAGGAAGAGGGCAACTTTCTAGTCTGTTCACAGCCATTTACACAGCAACCTTAACTGCTGCTATTTGAAATGTGAAGTGTGCAAATCACCTCTTTCTCGCATGTCCAAACGACAATGCTGTTGTGCAAGGGAGCATGTCTGCGCATTGTGATCTTACAAGGAGGGAAGCAGTATACAATGGGGTAGCGTTAAGAAGATGGTGGCATAGTCTATAGTAGTTCCATAATTTTGCTGCTGTGGGGGATTGTCGTGAAGGCCATGACCAGAAATGAAGCCAATGCGAGTGAGCCAAGGGGAAAAATTACAAAACGCAGACTTTAGAAAGAATAAAAAGCAGCATATCATAAAAGCAAGACATTTCAAACGATCCTGCTCAGTGTACAGACCATTTAGGGGACAATGGGACTGACCAGTTACAAGGGAAATCCTAAATGATGTGTCTATGTTCAATCCATAATTTAATTTGGAAGAGGCACAAAACCTTAAAAAAACAACCCCACCAATATATACTATGGGAGTGAGGAAAGAATCTCAAAACTTTTTTTCAAAGAAACATTCCTGAATCGATAGTCTGAGGTTTGTATTTTTTCTTTTTTTTTTTAAAAATTAACAAATCTAAATAGTCTAGATTTTTGCCAGAAAACAAAACCAAAGTTGATTCATTCTAGTTTTGCAAGCTGTGGTGAAGTCCAGTTCTGTATAACCGGCTGCATACAGAACAGATTTCTGGTAAAAGAGACTGACTGTTACACTATGAGATCCTGGAGCTCTTGGTCAGTCAGCTCATTCACCTCCATGATCTTTTCCAAATGTTCCATGTATCTGATATGGTCCTGCAAGAAGTGTGGTATTCTCATGTTCTCGATCACCGCAAATTCCTTCAAGCGATCCACATCCTCGTAAGAGACCTAGAGGAGAAGACGGGGTTAAGTCAAAGCTGTACCCATTTTGCAAATTGACATGTCTAAAACACACAGTTTCATTCCCCTCTCATAGGTGACAAAAGGATTCCAGGACAAAGGTGTTTTAAAGCATCTTGTCAGAATCCTTCTCTCGAGGTGATAGTAGAGTCTGGTTTTATGCATGGTCCAGTAAGGTGTGCATTAGAACATGATCCCGGGGAATTACTACATCCTTTCAAAGGAGGCCTGGTTCTGCTGCCACTGAAGTCAATGAACAGACTCTCAGGGCATGTCTACACTACAACTTAAGTTAGGTCAACGTACAGACACCACAGTAATTAAATCAACCATTGGTGTCCGCATTATGCTCCTTCTGTCGGCGGTGCGTGTCCTCATCAGGAACGCTTGCACCAACTTAAGTGGGGCATTTGTGGGCACTGACAGCCAGAGCCCTGCCGCACCAGGGCTGACAGCTGTCAAAGGCAGCAGCAGATGATGTAAGTAATGCAGTGTCTACACGGACACTGCGTCAACTTAACTAGATCGACCTGTGCTATGCCTCTAGCAAAGATGGAGCTGTTAGGTCAGTGTAGCGGGCAAGTTAAATTAGCAGGAGGAACATTGTAGTGTAGACGCTTACACAGTCTACTTACTCTGTAGTGTAGACCAGGTCTTAGTAATGTCAAAGGGAGCAGGATTGGTGGCTGTTAAGGATGAATGAACTAGTGTGGAAAAACTGATTTCCTTCCCATCCACAAGGATGGCCTTTCTTCTTTTTTGACAGTCCTGTTGTATGTACCAGCAGACATCCAGTTTCTTACACTGGGGCTCATTTCTCCTTGCAAACCTTATGTGCTCTGGAGCTTTCCTGACAGAGATGCAGAGTGTAATTGGGACACTGACAGAAGCCACCATGTGAGCAAGATGTGAAAGACAGAATGAGCTTGCGCACATGGAAGATCAGGGCTGTTGCAGGCCTCTTAGCTGAGGGGGGAAGGGATGGAAAATTTGCTCTTACGCATGTTCCCATGCAAGGGGAGGGGCAGGCCCGATGGGAGATTTGAGGAGGGAAGGGGGGGCTGTTATGGCCAAGGTTTGGGAAACTAGAAAGGGAAATGAAAAGGCTCTGTGGATGTATGGAGACTGCAGGGATGGGAGGAGTCCTTGTATGGTTCATAGACGTTTTGGGGAAGCAGCCAGACTATCAGTGCTAACATGACCCAAGCTTCCAAAGCTTTAGTTTCACCCCCAATAATTCATCTGTGCTTGTGCAGAGCAAAATAAAAATGTGTCTTTCTAGTACGAGAGTTGCCACTTCTGAGTTACAAAAATCTGGGACATACAGGATGATTTGGGGCCCATACAACTGGACAGCTGGCAGGGTGTACTTAGCTGTCCTAGGAAATCAGTATCTCCAAAAAGGAATGATACTAGGAAAACTTACATAGGTGGCAACCCAATTAGTAAGTAACTTGTTACAAATTATGATTGCAGTATTGGCAATCTAAGCATTCCAAAACAATGAGTGAGGTCTCAACAATCATGAGATTGTTACAAAATAATAAATTTTGGGTTTATTTTCTTAGCCTTCTGAGCCTTCAGAGTGCAGGGGGATCATTTTCAAGCATTTCTCCGCTACCATACAGACTATAGTTAATTTTTAATGACAGCTGAGATTCTCACATAATTACTACACTCCAGGAGCTGGGGCTTCAAGAAAAACCCCAAATATCCCAAGACTCATGATAAAATTGTGAGAGTTGGCAGCATTGTGATTGAATCGTGCAGGGAGAAGAGTGGAGGGATGCTGGCTTGGGTGTTAGCTACAAGAGCCATTGGGGCAATGTCCAGCATGATTGCCCCTGCATTGTTGTTCCACAGGCAGGCCTGAGGCATGGATGGTTCTATTAACTGGCACACCACATTTCTCTGAGACTGTGTTGTGCCAGATCCTCTTCCCTAGAAGTCTCTTAAGTACAAGGCTATAATCCTGCTCTGCTCCTGCATGGGGATGGGGAATGCTCTCATGAGCACTTTTGAAAGATCTCACCCTACACAACTACCTGCTTCTCTTTGCTAATCGATAGGGCCCTACCAAATTCACAGTTCATTTTGGTCAATTTCACAGTCACAGGATTTTTAAAAATTGTAAATTTCACGATTTCAGCTATTTAAATCTGAAATGACACGGTGTTGTAATTGTAGGGGTTCTGACCCAAAAAGGAATTGTGGGGTGGTTGTAAGGGTATAGTGGGGGGGGGGGGATTGCAGTACTGCTAGCCTTGCTTTTGTGCTTCTGCTGGCAGTGGTGCTGCCTTCAGAGCTGGGCAGCTAGAGAGTGGTCGCGGCTGGCCGGGAGCCCAGCTCTGAAGGCAGCACAGAAGTAAGGATGGCATAGTATGGTATTGCTGCCCTTACTTCTGTGCTGCTGCCTGCAGCGCTGAGCCCTCAGTCAGCAGCTGCCGCTCTCTGGCCGCCCAGCTCTGAAGGCAGCAGCACAGAAGTAAGGGTGGCGTGGCATGGTATTACCACCGTTATTTCTGTGCTGCTGCTGGCGGTGCGCTGCCTTCAGAGCTGGGCGCCCGGCTAACAGCTGCCGCTCTCCAGCCACTCAGCTCTGAAGGCAGCGGAGAAATTGGGTTAGGACCCTCAATTTGAGAAATGCTGGTCTCCCCCCTGAAATCTGTATAGTATAGGTTAAAAGTACACAAAAGATCAGATTTCACAGGGGAAGACCAGATTCATGGTCTGTGACGTGTTTTTCATGGCTATGAATTTGGTAGGGCCCTACTCATCGAGCATGTGCAGTTACTAAGTTAAAATAAAACTGTCTTTGTAAAATTAAAACAACCTCAGAAATGAAAATGTTTCTGCAACAAGGGATTTCAGCTAGAGCTTCTTTGTTTCATTTTTAAATAAGGAACAAATACAGTACGTACCATTTGTTTTTACAAAATGTGGTAGGGTGGCCAGAGAGCTTTGTAATATTGCATAGATTTCTCCCACTCCCACAATTCTCCCATGTGCTATTGCAGGGATGGAAAGAAATGTAGCTTCTGTAAGATCCAGCTTTAATCACAGAGGAACAGGCTGGCAGTGATGTAGTAGACTGGGAAAAGAGTTAAAGAAAGTTCTGCTGACTCCCTGAGGCAGGTGGCTTGTTAATCCATCTATACATAAGGGGGTGGGGTGGAAAGAGAGTTTAGACTGAGCAGTCTGGAGGAAGACTAGGAGCAGCCACGTCTGGGGAGCTGCTCTTACGTTATCCTGTTGCTGTTACTTAACAACTCCACACTCCAGGAAAGGGGTGAGATTGGACTTCATAGAGCATGCAGACTGTGTTTGTAGAGCAGGTTGGGAAAGGCACCTGTTTGTGCACAGATATGCCTTCTGAGCTACAGTGGAAAAACAAATCCTGATAAAGAGAGAACAAGCACAGGCTAATCCTGGTCAAATGGGAGACTTACTATTTAAGAGGACCACAAAAAGGGAAGATCTACATTACAGCCTGACTAGATAGATAGAAACATCTAAAAGCCAAACCCTAGCTCAAGTTAACTGTCTGTGTGCAGAGAAGCTATGTGGAAAGTGGCAGGGAATGGAATCTTTCCCTTCACGCTGGGGACACGGCCCTGAGCACTGCTGTGTACAAGGTAGGATGGCTGAGGTTAGAGGCCTACAAGATGTCACAAGTTGACTGGCTCCTTTTAAGAGGAAGTGGTGTCCAGTGCACATGTGGTTCATCAGCTACTTCCCACATGAGTTAGGTGAAGGCCTTGGGCCTGAGAGGGTTCCGGTAAGGAAAGAAGCAGGTGAGAGGTGCCCGCAATAAAAAACAGCTATGCCGCAATAAAAAACCTGCAGCGCCAAGTCTCACAGCCTGGGTCAACTGGCTCAGGCTCACAGAGCTTGGGCTGTGGGGCTAAAAACTGCAGTGTAGACGTTCAGGCTCGGACAGGAGCCTGGGTTCTGAGACCCATCCCCTCTGTGGGGCTTCAGAGCCTGGGATCCAACCCAAGCCGGAACATCTACACTGCAATTTTTAGTCTCTCAGCCTGAGCCCAGCAAGCCCAAGTCAGCTGAGCCAGCCTATCCACGGCCATGCTGCAGTTATTTTACTGCCGTGTAGACGAACCCTGAGAGAGCCAGGAAATCAGTAGGTGAGAGCTGCCAGAGACCAGGAGACTGAGAGGTCTCTGAAGGAAGTTTAGGTTGTTCCTGGGGGAATGCTAAAGACAGGGGAGCAAGAAGGGTTTGCTGGCTGGTCTTCCCAAGCCAGAGGGCTGAGGGCCCAGGGGGTATTAGGGATGTTCCCTATGTGAGGATGAACTCCCAGCAAAGAGGCTGTGGGGGATCCCACCTGGGAAGAGCAGGGTTGCACTTCAGCGGGCAGGGCTGGGATGGCTGTCCTAGTAAAAGGGCTGGAGAGGATCCAGGAGGAGCCTGGGTGTGGTGAAGATGCTGGAGCTTGGTATGTGCTATGTTGACGGACCCAAAGATGTGGGATTTTTACAGACTACACACACTGGCTGTGAGAAATGGACCATGTTATGGATTTGAAACTATGTTTTGGCAATATCCTGCCCCCCAGGAGGGTATCAGTGAGTCAAGAAAGCTTGTGTGGAGTTACTGGGGACTCCGAAGGAGGGAGACTGAAGCAGGCACACCTGTCATGCAGTGGCCTCTCACAGGAGAGTGCTCAAGGCAGGGCCGCTCTATGAAACCGCCTTTTCAGCACCTTGCCTTCAAATTTCAACCTCCTCCCTCCACAGGACAATGAATTTTTGTTTCTTACAAAAGGTCAGATTTCTATCTGACCTGCATCTACCCAAGTGCTCAATAGCTGTGATCAAACTATGCCCCAATCAAGCTGCATTTCCCCCAGCCACTGCCATCACTAAATACGGTATTTGGCAACATTTTAGGAGGGAAAGATATGACTCACTACATAGCTCTCTCTTAATAGGCTACTTTCACGACTGCGGGTAAGCAAACCTATTGTACTGGGTAAAAAGGGGGTTTTTGAGTTGATTTTGAAGCTGATTTTTCTGTCATGCTCGCCAGATTGTTTTCCAAAAATGTGTATTAGTGACATTTTACATTCTGACTTTAAAAATTATCTGATTTGATGCATGTAGGAATTATGTGCAAGGTATGAGCTCTGTTTCTATTGTCTAGCTGTATTTGTACATAATTATCACGTTCTGGGCTGTAAGGATTCCAAGATTTAATTCCTAGCTAAACCACTGCAAATCTCTAAAATGGCTACTTCTCAATATTATTTCTCTCCAGGCTTCAGCCTCTTTCATCTGTTTCTCCCCTCTGGGCAGGCCAAGCAGCTTGCACCAGCACATTAGTCTTACTCTATGCATTCCTACACACTGCTGTCTTCAAAATACCAAGTAAAATGAGAAGTAGCAAAAAACAGGACTTTTCCTGGGATTGACAAGGCTTTCAGCACTGGGGTAAGGGAAGAAGACTTACAGACACATTCCCATGATAAATCAGGGATTGATTTTACAGACATATTAATTTATCAATAAAATGTAAAAAGTAGTTATTTCATTTTGGACCCACATAGAACTTATATTCATGGTAGAAAAATGCCATAGGAAAATGCACATCTTGCGATCTGTCATCTGCCCAGAACAATCAGTACATTTGCTGCAATGAGCCATGAGAATGTTTTCTGATTTGCAGTGAGAATTTCCCAAGTGGATGGAAATCTTCACTATGATTGGATCCTAAACTTTTTCAAGCTCTTTCAGCAAAGCTTAATAGTCTTTTTGGAACATCCACATCCTCTTCTTCTTTTTTTAAGTTGGTCTCGTCATAACACTTCTTTACCATACATCAAATTCCAGTGGGAGCTTTCTGTTCATATCTGATGGGAAAATGTGACTTTCTAAGAATAGCCTGAGTCTTAGTTTTCTTGTAAAAGATACATATAACAAAATGTATTAACATTACATTACAAACCCACATTAAAAGAACACTAAAGTTGCAAATGCCAGAATGAAGGGTGTCTGTGTAACTGTACTTTGGCCCTTTGTGTACATACATTGTGATACAGTCTAGTTGCATGATCCCATGCTATGTTTTCCACAGGACCCCTGCCTCACAGTGCTTACTTATTCAATATTTCTTTTAATCCTCCTCCTCATTCAATATGTAGTAGCCGCAGGCTATATTTATTGCATACTATTTAAATCCTGCACCAACACAAAATTACTAATTTCCTCAAGGGCTTTTCTATTACATTTAATCAATGTCATAGCTCAAAGTGTTTCACAAACAATAATGAATTTATCTTCATAATATCCCTGTGACGTAAGGTGGTATTATTGCCATTTTGCAGATGGAGGAAAGGCACAGAGATTAAAACCAAAATTGTCAAACATGGTGACTAATTTTTGGTGCCCAATTTGAGGAATCTAGTGCTTGATTATTTTTTTTTCAGAGTACTTAGCATTTTTATTGCAGTTTATATATTCAAAACACAGCTTCCACTGACTTCATTTGCAGCTGGAAGTGCTCAGTTCTTTTGCAAATCAGACCTCAGGATCTCTAGTTGGGCACCCAGAAAATGAGGAACACACAGTTAGTGACTATGTGTAAAAAGGCTGGTTTAAAAGACTTGCCTAGCATCACATATGAGTTCTATGGCAGAGACAGGGACAGAATCCAATTCTCCAGGGTAGCATTCAGCTGCCTTAACCACGAGTCTCTCCTTTCTTTTCCTGCAAGCCCCTGTCTCATTCATTACACAGCTTCCAACTTCTGCAGCAAATGAAGGAGGGGTCCTCCAGGCACACTACAGCTTCACACATACACCAACTCCCTTCATTCCCTGAGCCTAACCCATCCTGTGCACTGAATGAGGCTGGGTCCTGGGAGGAAAAATAGTATGTGATTATGTAGTTGTATCCAAATGCATGCATGCAAGGGGGCAAAATTAAGGTTGCACAGGAAATCTTAATTCTGGCATATAGAATTACATGGGTCATGGGCATGGGACCTTTGGATCCAGAGCCCAGATTTTCATGGAGCTGTGGTAGCAGTAGTCGGCTATTATCCTCTATGTGGACCAGCCACTAGACACATAGGAGCCTAAATAATTTTGAGAATCTGGGCCTAACTTCCACTGGAATCAATGAAATGTGAGAGCCTAAATATCTTTGACGGTCTGGGCCACAGTTTGCTAGTGGGTTTCACACCTATTTGCTGACAGCAGAGAAATGCTGAACTCAGGACTCCTGGGTTCAGGTCTAGGTTCTGAAGGGTAGTGTTCAAAATGGCTATAGACCTTGCTGTCCTTGTCCACCCCAATGCCCCATTCCTACCCCTTTCTGCTTATCTTCTCAGTCTTCCCTCACCCCTTTCCATTCAAGTTAGTCTACATCCTCCAACTCTTCTTTGTTGCCTGGGTGCCGGTAAGCGGAACATTGAGAGTGCAAAGGGAGTAGGGTGGTGAAGAACTGGAATGGGTTACCTAGGGAGGTGGTGGAATCTCCTTCCTTAGAGGTTTTTAAGGTCAGGCTTGACAAAGCCCTGGCTGGGATGATTTAGTTGGGTTTGGTCCTGCTTTGAGCAGGGGGTTGGACTAGATGACCTCCTGAGGTCCCTTCCAACCCTGAGATTCTATGATTCTATGAAAATAGTCCCCCTGCTCTCAGTTCCAGTGCCTGATGCCACAGCGGCCCCTGGCAACCAGAAGAAGTGATTGCAGGAAAAATTCCTGGTCAGCCCCAGCAGTGCTATGACAGAGCATGCTCAGCTGCAGCCTTGCCAATACTCACAATTTGATTATTTTAAAGACCCAGCTACTGGAGTCAGCTTATTACCTGAAAAATCTCAGATTTAATTAAAATAAAAAAGTAAGTTTCTAGTCCTCATGTTTCCAAAGAAAACCATGAAACTATGAACCTTAAATGATCCAACCCCAGAAGACAAAAGGAACACAATTTATTATTTTAAAAATCTCATAATTTTTAAGCCATGATTTTTGAGGGGCTTGACTTTTTTTTTTTTTAATGCTGAGGGTTGGCAATACTCTGCAGGGATGGCACATGCTCAGTTCAGCTGGCAGACAGGAACTCTGGGGATTGAAGAAGGCCAGCACAGAAGGAACATTCAGAAAATAATGCTGCCAGCCTCTAAAATACATCTACTGAGTATGTGTGAACTGTGATTTTTTTTTAATTTTTTTCCAGAGGCTTATAACTTAACAGGGAAATCACAAGGACATCAAAAAGCACATCACTGATACCAGAGTGACTTCCTGTCAAATTTCACTTCTGCTCCAAAGCATGGAAGCACGGCAGCTGTAAGAATTTTTTAATATGGGCTAAATAACATTTTCCCCTAACCTAACAGCTGACCTATTTTGATAGAAACTTTCCCAAAAAAGTCAGCCTAAGGCAGACACTCACTGTGGACAATTTTAGCCCAACTGGTAAGGTTCAGCAGTTAGAAACAACTGAAAATAGATTCTTATCATGAAAAATGTTAGACAACCTTAACTATAGATATTGCTACCACTGTCACCTATAAATAAAGTCCATTTGTCACATGTCCACCCAATGTGACACATTATTTATACAGTTTAATATTATATGGACCAAATGTAACTGTGCTGGATTTGGCCCATTGTGTATTTCTGAAATGGTTTGCAAACAAGAAAGCCAAACTACTTGGTAACATCTGTATGTCAATGACTTCTCTGTTATAGTTTCCTTGTTTGTTGTATATTATTAACCACATCTGTTTTCTCTCCATATAAATAAAATACTTCCCTATAATTTTCTCTAGAGGGCAGGAAGCAATTTATGTCCTGAGTCACATGTTCCTGACTAGGCTTCTGAAATGGAGCAAAGGCCTTGGGTAGACCAAGGTCTTTCACTGGCTCTCCTAGATGTCAGCCCCTGACATTTCCAGCCCCTTCAAATATGAGGAACTTGTTCTAGCCTTCCTGAAGCTATGCAGAGATTGAGGTAACAGCAAATTAAGTTTTCAAGTGTGCAGCAAGAAGCCTGCCAGCAGTTATCGCTGAAGCCGTGGTGAAACCACTACATGGAAATATTACCAGTGTGCCCCACTACTGCAAGGTCCAGACAATGGATCACATGGCTAGCGACAGCTAAGAGAGGGGAACCTTATTTGCAGAGGACTCTGCTTAAAGTGGAACTCAGTAGATTTTTTGGGAAAGTCTATTTTAGTGGTTTTGGCAAAACTGGTACATTGAGGTAATTTCTACATTTTTTTCATGTAATTCCCCCTCAGCTGACACCCAAAGGGCCAACGCATTGGGCCTCCCAGACCAGGTAGACAGATTCACGCTAGCACGCTAAACATAGCAGTGTGGAGGTTGCTGCATGGCCAGACACTTGGGCTAGCAACCTGAGCTCTGACCAGGGGGCCAGGTGGGTCCTGAATGTGGCTGGGGCTCTAGATGCTATTATAATGCCATAATAATAGCATCCATTCATAGATGAGCATACTGAGACACAGAGGTTATGTCTACACTGCAGCTGGAAGTGAGCCTTCTTCTAGCCCAGGTAGACTGACCTACGCTAGCTTTACATGAGCCAATGAACTAAAAATAGCTGTGTGGATGCTGTGGCACCAGCAGAGACTCAGGCTATTCCCCCCCAGCTCAGACCCAGGCAGTTGGGTGGGCTTAAGAGCCCAAGTTTCCACCGGTGCTGCAACATTTTTAGCACGGTAGCTTGAACCCCGCTAGTACAAGTCTGTCTAGCCAGGATGGGAGTGTAGACATACCCAGAGATGTTAAGTGACTTGCAAAGTTGGGAGCAGAGCCCAGGATGGACCCTGTGTCCTTCTTCAACTACCAGATCACACGTCCTACTCTCATCTGAAAGTCAAATCCCACATTGGGGTTATGAACTGGTGGCTACTTCCCTGTCTGTGCAGTTAACGCTGCAACTGGGCTAAAGGAAACCCACTGACATAAAATCACACTTCTGTCTGCAAATACATTACCTGCCATTGTTACAAACACCTAAGGTAAAAATGACTTTGAGAGAGAGAGACATTATTTCTTTTTTATTTCATTTGTGTACTTTGTAGATTTGACAGGACTTTGTGTAAAGTCTGCCCATTGCTCCAGTTGTTGAGGTGCAAAAGGCCCATGCAAACAGGGAGGAGAAAAACATTTTTAAAAACCAGAGAAATGTGACTGTAAAACCACAAACAGGCAGGTATAAGGTGGTAGGAACCTGACAGGAAGGTGTAGGTCCTGAAAGTACGTCTAACTTACTCTTTGAAATTGACTATATTTCAAGTTGGTGGTGTCTCTATACTGTAATGTATAGTGATGTCTGATTTTACAGACAGTGGAGATTCAAGATCAAGGTGATGCAAAGGGCACCAGCACATTTTAAGACAACACCTACAGGAAGTGATCCTGTAAAGTTCATGCAACTTAATAACTATTTAGGAAAGCGCTTATTAAAATGATACTATTGTTTCTGTTCGGAGATTGTTTCCACTCACCTTTCCAAGAGCCATCAGCAAGTGGAAATCGATAGACTCCCTGTATCTTAGGATTTGGAGGATGCCATCCAAGTATACCTGATCCTTACTGAAGCAGCCTAAAGGAATCAGAGTCATGGTATTGTTTTCAGGCTTTTTCAAAGCAATGCATTTGCCAAAAGTAATTGTACACAAAATTATTTTATTTCCTGCTATTTAGATATTTTTGTCCGAGGACTTGCAAAATTTACCTGACACCCGTTGGCTAGAGGATTAAGCCTATGTGAAAGACACTAAGCAAAGGCACTGGCCGTTAGGCAGACTAGCTTGCTGGGAATCTGACAGTGTAAAGCAGGGAGCTGAGCAGCTTTAAAACCCCCGGTACCAGAAATTTGCAGCACTATTGTAACAAGCCCTGCCCAGGGCATAAAAATCAAGGGAGGGCAAACTGCAAACCTAAAGGTCTTGACAGTGTCTCCTTTAACATCCCTTAAAAATTCCTTTACCAAATTACTTTGAAAGTCCTGAAAAAAAATACTGTTTTTCATTTCAATCATGGTATTAAATGAAGGATCCTTGCCACTTCATAATATCCATTTTAGAAAACAAAGAGTTTAATTTTTCCACAACCCTTTGCACAAATCCTATCACCTGCCAACAGAGCTGCACAGGCCCCTTATTTCGAATACAGCTTTTGGAGAATGAAGATGGAATGTGCTCAAACTACATAGGAAACCAACCTGGCTGGGAAGTATCAGTCCACCCCCTCTTGGCTCGTACACAGTAATCCCACCTAGTGTTGGGGTCCTTGACAAATCGCCCCACATCCTGGAAGAGTTGACTGAAGGACATTTGGCTAGCTTGATAGACAGTGTAGTAGAGAAGGGCAGCCCTCCATAGAAAGGGGTCTTTTCGGAACAGGACACTGTGAATACTCGCCAGGCCTTCCTCGGTAGGGTTGATTGGCTTTAACCCAAGCTTTTTACGTCCATTCCAATTGCACCAAGGCTGGCTGTTGTTGTTAATACCTCGAAAATAATGAGTTCCTAAAAGGAAAGAAGCAGGGAGCTTAGAACAGTAACAACCAGTGTCTCAAATAATGGTACAATTAGCTACCACATGAGCTAACTAAGTTTAGGACCCAACTTCAGGATTCTCACCTATTGGGACAATGGGGGACTGGGAAAGGAGGTAACTTTGGCCTTGAAGAGAGTGGAGAATGTAATCAATGGTAATTAAACGAGTGGAATAGCACTCATCTAAGTGCCAACAGTGCAGGTGTCCACAGGGTGATTTCAAAAGGTCCTATGGGATTTAGGAGCACAAGTCCCATTGAACATCGGTGGAACTTTGTGCTCCTAAATCCCTGCAGGGAGATTTTTCAGAAGTGCATAAGCCACCACCATTTCTCTAGTGTAGACAAGGACTTGCTGTGGATGGGAAGTGGGGAGAACAGAGGAGGGAAGATTCAACATGCACTAGTATTTCTGTCTCCTGGAGGCTGATCATAGAGCATTACTGCAGTTGTAGAGGAGGCTGTTGCCCTGTAACAAGAGGGTACTTATCCAGTGGTGCAGGGCATTCACAGGCATACAACCTAAAACATGGTCAAACCTAAAACTTGGTCAAAGCCACTGGATTTCATCTGGGTTTGGACTGCTAAACTGGGGCAGGTTCACCCAAAACCTAGAAAAAGGTTAAGAAACTTTTTACCATCCTGGGCTAAATGTTTGTAACTATTCTATGTTATAGAGGTTTTTATATCATGCTCATCACTGTAGTGTCCGAGTGTCTTCCAGCAGTGCATTAAGCAATATGACTACTACACATATGTTGTGGTGTTTGTTCGCTCATCCTCTCCCCAGATAACTCAAAACCAGGGGGGACTTGCACAGATTTGGGGTTCACTGGCAACATTTCTCACATCTACATCTCTCAAGGTACTAGTTGGGTGTTTTAGTTCTACTGTATACTACAATTATAAATAGTCCTTTCTTATGCTTTACCACATCTACCTTAGCAGGGGCCAAAACTCCTTTTGGGTTTGTACAACGCCTAGCACATGGTCAGTGTTACTGAAAATAAATAATAAATAAGAATGCACATATTCTCTCCGGCATGAAGAATTCAAAACATGTGTCCATACCTATTTCATGCCTCAGCATCCCTTCTAGCCAGTGCTCACGTGCAGTGGAAACATTGATAGTCAGAGTTGGGCGGCCATTCACCACTGTCATTGAGGCACGAGAAAGCAGGTCCTCAGTGAGATGAACTACAATCTAAGGAGAAAGAAAGGCTTGAGGCATAAAAGAGTTCTTTTCCGTTCTGGCTTTTTGATGCTTCTATTCTCCCTCTCACTCCCCCAGCATTCTATCTGGACTCAGTCACATGCCTCTCAAGGCTCTTCCCAACAAGACACAAATTACCCCCGCACTACGTTTTTGTGTCTCTAGAAAGGTTCTGTTCCCCTGTGCCTGTGTGAAGCCTCATTGACTTCAGTGGGACTTCACATGAACATAAGGGTTCAGACATGCAAATTAGATGGCAGAATTGAAACCTAACTGTCCTAGAGGGGAAACAGTGAATCTGATTGAACAAAAAGTGTGGTCAAATGCACTAAATTAACAAACTGAGAAAAGAGAAAATAATTCTCTTTTAAGTCATTTATTGGAACCTTGCATTTTACTAGTAGCAAGAGATGGTAAATTAAAAAAAACAATAACCTGACAAATAGGTACTTAAATTGACGGAATATATATACTCAGTCAATTTAAGTACCTATTTGTCAGGGGTTTTTTTTTAAATTATAATATTTTATATATATACACACACACACACACACACAAATACACTGAAACTAAGATTTATTTTAAAAAAAAGTAATTTAAAATTTTAAAGGTAACCTACTGAAGTGGGAAGACTTAGTATACTATCTTGCTGCACTCAGGGGTGGCTCTAGGCATTTTGCCACCCCAAGCACGGCAGGCAGGCTGCCTTTGGCGGCTTGCCTGTGGAGGGTCCGCTGGTCCCTCAGATTCGGCGGCACGCCTGCAGGAGGTCCGCCGAAGCCGCGGGACCAGCGGATCCTCCACAGGCAAGCCGCCGAAGGCAACCTGCCTGCCGCCCTCGCGGCGACCGGCAGAGCGCCCCCCGTGGCTTGCCACCCCAGGCATGCGCTTGGCGTGCTGGGACCTGGAGCCGCCCCTGCCTGCACTATGATGCTTAATGGGCCACTTAATACTCACTTAAATCCTATTCTAGTGGATTGCTGTGGTGCACGGTCCTTGTGTGGACTCTTTCCACAGGAGTAAATTTCAGTGTGTGTGTGTGTGTGTGTGTGTGTAATAGTCATTCCTGACATTCAGGTAAGACTAGACAAACCAATGAGGTCTATCCGGTAAAATTTAAAATCCAGCAGAGCTCTCCTGTTTAAACCTAATTCAGCATAAATGTATACAACAGGAATAAGAAATATAGGAAGCAGCAAAAAAAAGCTTTGCAATATAAGATGATTGCAAATTAGAGGCGTTTGTAGTGTGATACAGCATTAGAAAAACCCAGCGCAGGTTGGGGCAGACATACACATAAGTGACTAAATGGGGCTGTGCTACTCTACAAGTCACTGAAGGGATAAGGAAGGAGAGTTGTTATTTCAGGTACACCTCCAAGTAATAGAATGGAATTAAGAATGGGAACACCTAGTTCAGGTAGCAGGAAAGCTTCCTGATGAGATCTATTACGCGATGCAATAATCTCCCAAGAGAAGGAGTTGGAAGCCACATTGTTTAGATCATTTAAAACTAGAATGGACAAACCCATTAGAAAATATAATGTAAGGAGCAAGTCTACATTGACAAGGGATGCGCTACTAGATAACCTTATAGGTCTTTTCTATCTCTAATTTCTGATTTTGTGATTAAAAAGCTTTTCCCTTGATCCTGTGTGCATCCTACCTCACCAAGGCAGCCTTCTTTCACCATGTATTTCCTGACATGATTCCAAATGCGACTTTTTGGTAGCAGGCTGCCTCCTGTAGCCTGCTCAAACTTTTCATAGCTTCCATATTTCTGCAATGTCCGTTCCATAATACTGACAGACTGTAAAAGACAAAAGAATAGCAGACATAAGTGCAGTAAGATTCCAGCTGCAGACTAGCAATTGTATTACCTCTGCAGCTATGGGACAAATGGTTGGTTTTTTTCCCTTTAACTCTTACGGGATGCATTACTGAACTCCTGTAGTTACATATAAGCTAATACCCTCAGTAATCAACTTCTGTCATCCTCAGAGCCACGTATGAATGCAAATACATTAAGAAAAAGTTGCTGGAACCTGGTTTACTCATATTAGACTCCTATGGATACCACCATGCTCCACACACCTAGTATTAGCTCAGTAAATGGAAACCAATTTCCTCTATGACTTTGGGAAAAGTCACTTAAACTCAGATACTCAATGGGAGTTAGGCACCTAAATACCTTTGAGGATCTGGGCCTCTTTGTCTCAATGTTCCCATCTGTAAACCAGAGATGAAAATACGTCCTTTCCTACCTCACAGGGATGATCTGAAGGTTAAGGAGTTATCACTTCTCTCATTCAATGTACAAATGTTAAGCGTTATTACAATCTCTCTGTTTATTTTTGGATAGTTTTTAATTTAGAACTGCTGAATCATGACTGAGCATTCCTGATATTTTAACCCCTCTGTATAATGGATGCACGTGTTTGGAGAGATGCAGGGTGAAGGACTGAGAAATCTGTTCAGTTTTCCCATTTACATATGGAACTATTTTTCTCATAAGCACAAGAAAGGAAGCAAAAAATGCTTGGCACACAAACTGATATTAAGTGTATTTACCTGGAAATGCTTATACTTTTGCTGAAAACAGAACTGAATATAGACAGCACAGTGTTCAGCCCTGTATGATGGGAACTGAGGTTATTGTGGCTGAAGATCTTATAGGAGAGATGGGGATAGCCTACCCCAATTTATTTTCAAATATGCCATTTAGTGCACTCCAAAGATAATAAAATACTTATGATATCCAGAATATGTCAACTTTAGTAGGGATGATTTAGCAGTAGCAAAGCAGGGAAGAGAACTCCTTCAGAGACAGGATGGCCAAGGAGAATTCAATTTGTTGGGAGAATTTTTACAAGGAGCTCCCAGGAACTCCATCCAGCCAGTATTGCCAACCACAAATGTTTAAAAAATCATGAAACTGACGTAACAATCATGAGATTTTAAAAAATAGTTTGAGTTCTTTTATTTCCCTGCAGTTTTTTGAGCCTTCAGGGTTCATTTGGGTCACATTTTCAAGCTTTTCTCTATAACCATCAGGGATAGAAATCTCCTTTAAAAAAATAAAAATAAAAAAATAAAATAAGAGGAGATTCTCATACGTTCACAAGACTCCCAGAGCTGGAGCTTTCAGACAAACATGAAATATGAGACTTGCTATAAAACTATCAAAGTTGACAATGCTGCACTGGACTGTTTATAGAAAACTAACCATCTAAGATGATGTCACATTTCAAATGTATTCCTCCAATATTTCTTGTTGCTCCCTTATTTCGGGCCTGATCCTACTGCCCTCAAATACAGTTAATATGAATGGGATTTCAGGGTCTGCACCATTTTACAGGATTGGGCCTTGAGTAAGTATCTCTGAGGCTAGGACTAGACTGCAGTCACTGGGTGTGATTGTGGTTTGTGTAGACATACCCCGAGGTAGCTTTAATCTAACTCGCTCAGGTCCCAGAGTAGTGAAGCGTAGCAGTGCACACTTTAACGTGGGCTAGCCCCACAGTAATTACCCATGGTTCCAACTGACGGGCATGCTGCCACAGCTTCACTGTTCCAGGACCTGGGCTAGCTACATTAAATCTAGCTCGGGTATGTTGACTTGAGCTGCAATCTTGAAGTGTAGACATAGCCTCAGTTTCTTGCAAAAATGAGATTTTAATGATGAGAACTGCATCTGCAAACTGTGGTGTTGGTTATAGGCCTGCTCCTTCAAGATGCTGGAACCTTCCTGAAGAAGAGCTGCATGTCTTCTATTCACATTGAAGTTAGGAGGAACTCAGCACCTTCCCTTGGGGAGAGGATCAAAGCAAGAAGGAACCATACTTTACCAATGTTAGTCACATTGCTAAGCCTTAGTGTACTACTGGAAGGTGCCCAGATGCTACAATGATAAGGGCACTATAAGAACTATATAAAATAGATTAGAACAGGACTGAGCCTTACCATATGAATACTCCCTTTAAAACAAACTAGTGCATAATCTGTCTGAGGTCATTTTTAAATTAGGCAAATTGACCTGCCCTGTTGCAAGAGAAATAACTCAGTCAGGCCATGGTAAGAGCTGCCCGAAGAGCCCAGGCCACTGTGGGGAGCCTCAGACCCTCCACCAGCCCTGGGTGGGGGGAACAGGGTGCCTAAGAGCAGCCCCTGGCCCATGTCCCCCGCCCCTCCCCCCCTGGATGTGCTGCCCAGGGCAGGTGGAGGATCCAGGGCTCCATTTGTGGGTGCAGGATCTGGGGTGGGGTTGGGGATGAGGGTTTGGGGTGCAGGAGGGGTCTCTGGGCTGGGGCTGTGGGGTTTGGAGTGTGGGAAGGGGCTCCGGACTGGGGCAGGGGGTTGGGATGTGGGAGAGGGTGTGGGGTGCGGGCAGCGCTGACCTCAGACGGCTCCCAGGAAGTAGCGACATGTCCCTCTGGCTCATATGTAGAAGGGCGGTTGGGGGCTCCGCGCGTTGTCCTCACCTGCAGGTGCCAATCCTGCAGCTCCCATGGACCACAGTTCCTGGCCCATGGGAGCCTGCGGAGCCAGCGCTCGGGCCTGGGGCAGCATGCAGAGCCCCCATGGACACCTAGGAGCCAGAGGGACATGCCGGACACTTCCAGGGAGCCGTGCAGAGCTGGGCAGAGAGCCTGCCTGCCCCACTGGCACAGCAGCCAACTGGACTTTTAGCGGCCTGGTCAGCTCTGCTGACTGGAGCCGCCAAGATCCCTTTTCAAATGGGTTTTCTGGTTGAAAATTGGACACCTGGCAACCCTACTGGCACCGCCCCGTGCCTCCAGCAGGTGCGGAGCAGTGCCACAGAGAATTTGGGACAAATGCTGTCCCAGAGTCATTCAGCCCGGGACTGGGACTTGAACTCTGCACTTCAGGACTGTCCCACCCAATTGGGGAGCGGTGGTCACCCTACAATGAAGTTCCCTTTAAGCACAATTGGTAAGTACACACAGCCCTTGTGCCAGTTGAGCACTATGTTTGCACTTCCTCTCTCACGTGAGGCCCAGTCTTTGTACAGTGCTAATTTCAGTTACAACTGCTGGCTGTTAGCAACTCTCAGGATCAGGGGATAAAAGCAAAAAAATAAATCTAATACTCCTGAGAGCATTCTGTGCCAAAAAGTTAAAAATTCTGCAAATTTTAAAATTCTACAAATTTTATTTGTCAAATAAATGTGGAGGCACAAGGACCAGGCCTGCCCAAGAAACACCCCAGGGCCCTGCCCCTCCATACCAGGTGCACCATGTGCAGGCAGGCAGGCTCAGCAAGGGAGGATCCAAGTGTGGAGTGGCTTAGTGGGGAAGATCCAGGGGTGGGTTGAGAGGGTTCTGTGTGATGCAATCTGGGTGCGGGCAGCTCAGTGGGGGATCCAGGTGCGGGGGGATCTGGATACACAGGGGGTTCTGGGTGCAATGGTAATGGGACTCAGCGTGTGGGGTCTGGGTGTGGGGTGGACAGAGCTTGGCAGAGGGGTCTGAGTGAGGGGAGCTCAGTGAGGTGGTCCAGATGCTGGGGGAGTGGGGCTCAGTGGGATGGGGATCCTGGTGTAGCTGGTTGGGGCTCGGTGGGGGGATCTGGGTGCAGGTGGCTAGTCGGGGTGGTCCAGGTGCAAAGGGGGGTGAGGCTCATTGGGAGGGTTTGGGTATGAGGGGGTCTGGATGCACAGGGGTTGGATGGATGGGGGAGTAGTTTCCAGTACAGTGATCCCTCCCTTTGCAACTGTGGAGCAATGGATGCAGAATGCATGGGAGTGGGGGAGTTTGCAGAGCTTCCTACAGCCAGGGGAGAAATCTGGGGGTGGGTCTGACACAGCCTAGGATGCTTTTTGGGGAAGAGGAAGTCTTGTCCTCCCCAGCACAGCTGGACCTAGCAGCTGAGCCTGGCACAGGGTAGGAGCCACCAGTTGAGTCTTCCCCAGTCCCACCCCCTCCCCCACAGTGATGTCTCTTTCTGCCGTCTGCCTCGGGCACCCAAAACATACTGCTGGGGAGGGTCATGTGACCACTCTTGTGGCTTCCCTTTGCTTCCCCGTCAGAAAATCATTTTTCTGCAGGGAAGCAAAGAAATATGTGGAGCACATAGATTCTGCACATGCGCAGTGGTGCAGAATTCCCCCAGGAGTAATCTAAGCAACATTTAGTTCTTAGTTAATAGCCCAGTTTGTTTATTAGTCAGAGAACCTGTGTGCTTTTTCCAAGCTATTTTTTTTTTAAGGCTAAATTATTAACTTGTTCTAGCCATCTTCTGATATTCATTTTAAATGGATGCTTTCCTATTACAGTGCAGATTCTGATGTGTGCGCTCATGCTTGTATACATCACTTACAAGAAAAATAAGTTTCCTACTTAGTTACAGGAGTGCAGTTTACTTTCACTGAATAACCTGAATAATTCAGTACAACAATTCTTCATTTTCTCTTATAGCTTACCAGATCTTTTAAGATATTCATGTTACCTATTAGTTGCTATATATATCTGGTTTCACTGAACAATAAATTTAATTTCATTTAAACAGAATGTCTCCTTTAATATTTTATCCTTTGGCACAGACTTTTCTTCACTGCTTTTTAAACAAGGAAATTCAATGAAGGCTGTTAGGTAAGCACCTGAAATGCTAAGAATTGGGCACCTTTGAGGCTCTGAGGCTCAAATCCCTGTGAACATGCAACAGAGATTTGCATTCACAGTGAAACTTAATTGACCAATAGTCTCTTATTCTGATTCCCAGCCCTCTTTTCTTCTCTCTTTCCTACCCCAACATCTATTCAATTCCATGTCTCAAAAATGAATAGTGGATGGCTTTTACTAAAATGCATTAAGATGTTGAAAATAAGAATTTAAATGAAATTTAACAGGCAGTTCTGGTAGGTGAAATTACTGCACTAATTGATTAGTGAAGGCCAGGGGCGGCTCTAGGAATCCCGCCGCCCCAAGCAGGGCGTCGCGCCGCGGGGCGTGCTCTGGCGATCGCCGGTCCCGCGGCTCCAGGGGACCTCTTGCAGACATGCCTGCGGAGGTTCCGCTGGTCCCGCGGCTCCGGTGGAGCATCCACTGGCATGCCTGCGGGAGGTCCACCCGAGCCGCGGGACCAGCGAACCCTCCGCAGTCATGCCTGCGGGAGGTCCACTGGTCCCACGGCTCCGGTGGACCTCCCGCAGGCATGACTGCGGAAGGTCCGCCGGAGCCGGCTGCTGCCCTGCCGGCAAAATGCCGCCCCAAGCGCGCGCTTGGCGCGCTGGGGTCTGGAGCCGGCCCTGGTGAAGGCCCAACTCTGCCACCCTTACTCACACTGAATGAAGTCCTTGCACATTATAGTACTACTCAGCATAAGGGTAGCAGAATCTGTCCCGGAGGATACTATCCAGTTCTCATAAATGCCAATGAGAGCTTCTCAACTGAGAGCTAGATCAGGCCCTAAAACTTTCCGTCACAACTATGTTAAACTTCATAATTTAACCACAACAGTAATACATTCATGATATAATAATCACAGTTATATGTTTACAGAATGAACAATAGGGAGTGTTCCGGGCGAGGATCCTGCCACGCCTTGAGTGGGTTGTTAGTCATGAGGCCAAAGGCAGACCAGTGCAACTCCCCAAGAAGCCATAATATGTCTAAAGTTACCCTGTGCAATTATTTATTATGACTTTGCCTTTAAAAAGCTCTTAAATAATTTGATCAAAATTGTAATAAATCCTCATGAAAAAAGTTTCATATTTTCAATTCTGTAAATAGAAAAAAATGTTAAAATCATTACTTTAATAGTCAAGTCAAAGAGCTTCACACACATTGCTAAAATTGGCCTCTCTACACTCTTGGGGGGACTCAGGGAGATAATAATTGTCCCTATTTACTAGCTGGGAAACTAATGCACAGATAGGGTAAGGCCAACATTTTCAGAAGTGGCTGCTGGTTTTGGGAGCCTCAGTTTTTGGAAGCCCAACTTAAGATACCTCAGGCCTGACTCTCAGAAAGTACTAAACACTCACAACTCCCACTGACCTCACTTGTAGTTGTGGGTGCCCTGCACTTTCAAGCCCTGTCAGTCTCAAGACGAGCACACCAAGAATGGAGGCAGACAAATTAGTAGCCACTTTGGAAAATTTGGTGGTAAGTGACTAGCTCAAAGTCACACAGCAAGTCAGTAACAGAGTCAGGAATGAAATCCAGGAATCCTGACTCCTGTCCCCTACTTTGATCACTCAACTTATCTTAAATAAAAATAAAAACTTTACAAAAATCTTTATTTTACATGTTTTAAGTGGCTTCCTACTCCCAAGACTTTCTCCAAGTCCTTTTTTTCTCTGCTTTTTCCACCCTAACCACCACTCGAGGACTCTCTTTTTCATTTAATTTTTACTAGATGCTGAGTCGGAAGCAGCATGTGGCATCAGAATCATCTCTGTTGCTGGGGTGTGAAAGTTGGAGTAGAAGGCAGGCCTACCCTCATTCTACAAGCTGCTGAGAGATGTGTCCCAGCAGTGGTTCCAACATACTGTTTCTGTCAGAACCAAGTATCTCATCAGGGCTTCAGAGAGACGCTTCAAACACGAAGGGCAGCCCACACTAATCCCAGTTCAACTTTTTAAAAAAATTAAATGAAAAAACAGCTCTTACTGGTGGGGACTAAGCCTTGTTAAGAAACAGAGATAAATAAGGAGGAGGGAGAGCTGGAAGGAATCTTGAGAGCAAAGTTGGGCAAGAGGAGTGGCAAAGTTGATGAGAATAAGAACTAATCTCTAAAGCTAGGGAAGGGTTGATATATGAAAAGAGCACAATAAATTAGAGTGATGACAAAGGACAAAGGGATTGAGAAGAGATTTGAGGATGTGGATGAAAATATATGTAATGCCTGGTGCTGAGTAAGTTTGTTCTCTACATGAAAGCTCATAGATAAAGGAAAATGAAGAGGTTTAGTAAATGCAATTACAGGTAATCTTTAGTAGATAATCCTGCATTTTGACATTGTTTATAGAGGAATGTTGATATTACCTGTGATGCAGTTTAGCAAATAAAAGCAGCTCTTACACATAGTGCTATCCCAGAAGAATGCTCTGCCATTTAACTAACCAGAATGCAATATTGTCTAATACTACTTAATTATAAATAGCAGTGAGGAAATTTCTTTAGAACACAGAACACAAACAAAGCTCTCAGTGACAGGAAACTCCGATCACTAATGCTAGGCCTGGGAATCTCTGTAAACCAGTGGATGGAGCACTGGCCTCAGAGTCAGGAGCCCTGGGTTCTATTGCTCGTTGTGTGACCTTGGGCAAGTCACTGAACCCCCTCTATACCCTATCTGGAAACGGGGCTTGTGATACTTACTAACCATTGTAAAGTGCTTTGAGACCTATGGATCAAAAGCACTATGTAAATACTAGGTCCTCATTCCTGTGAAGAGGTGGACAGAATCCTTTGAGGATCATGAGATGCACCCTTCTTAGCTAGCTGAATTCGACTCCAATGGAGAATAACCTGTCCAAATATGTAAAAGTGTTAGGACAGGTTGAGGACACTAACAGCAGCCTAACCCATCCACAGTGCAAATACAATCATTTTTATGCTCTCACCTGATCCAGTTATAATAAACATGGGTGAGCTGTGTTCAGGACACAGCCATGTGTCAACTGAGTTTGTGTGTCCACAACTACTACACTATCTGTGCAGGCTGAGGAAAACCTGGACAGTTATCCCAGTGCCAAAGTAAGGTACAGAGAACCTAGTACATAGGCACACAGCAGTACCTGCAAAGATGGGACAATGCACTGTTTTCCTGCACAGAGCTGAAAGAAAGGAAAACTAGCCAAATCAGTTACAAAGGCATAGTCAGGGGATCCAGTCAACAGTGTTACATTCCAGGAAGTCAACCATGTGTAAGTTGTTAGAATTTATTTGGTATCTCTTGTAGAAAGAGAGCCTTTCCAGAATAATTATGGTAACCAATCAAAGCCTGAGAATGTTGCAAAAACACTGGGGCCTATGTCCTGTTATAGGGAAAATGCTTTATGTACTGTATATAGCAGTATTTAACTACTTGACATACTGGGTACTGTTTGTTAACTAGTTCCAAGAGTTGAACTGTCTCTTCAGAATGTATCAGTCACTATAAAAGGCTATAGAGTGTTCCCCCTTCTCGTCCCAATTTCATTTTTCAGTTCAGACTTTCAGTTCACACTGAAGTGAGGCAACAACTTGGCCCACGTCTTAGCAAGAATATACAAGTTACTGATTGTCATTTTAGATAATATGTTGGTCCATCTGGACAAAATCTGTAAGAGTCTAAATTCAAATCTGCATGAAGATGAGATTTTCTACTGCTAATGAAAAGAAATAGTGCCATCTGCTGGGATTGGTATTATTTGAGTTATGACTGCTCATATTTTGTTTATTTAAAGTCCAGAATCTGTTTATTCAATTTCTTAACAAATCAGACTTTGAGATGGTTACTCCTTACAATTTCAATCACTTGAAAATAATTCATTTGATCAAGCCGTTTGCAGCTCTATCTGGGAAGAGACATTTTCCCTTGCTATGTGTCTGACTAAAGAGAAACCATCAGAAATATCACGGTTCACTGGACAGAACACAAACATACTGCATTACTTTTGTATTATGATATTAAAAGTTGTGTTTCTCTGCATTTAATTTTAAAATAGAAAAGCTTAAAGTAACATGTCAGTCCCTAAAACCAGACAGCATATTGCTGAGGAACCATTCACTATCAGAAAAGGCATCTATTCATTATTACAGTGTTTCGGTTGACTGAAATAAGCTGAAAGAAATCAAACCTTTAAACAGATATTTCACAGGTTTCTGTATATGCGATCTTCACATAAAATGTTTTTAAGGTCTCATTTTTAAAAACAATTCCACCATAGCAGGCTAAATTGTGTTTTTTCATAATATCACTAGCTCTTTTTGAATTTAAGTGCAATCTGCAAAATTTATTTTAACAATAACACTATTTTATTAGTTATAGAAGGAAAAAAGGACCCGAATCTGCAATCATCTATTTTTAATACTTCTAAAATTATCCAACGAGCAAAAGGACATTTGTTTAAAAAAAAAAAAAAGACAGAAAGAGGCAGAAAAAAACAAATACATGCTCCTCAATAAAGGATTTTTTCCACTTTTTAGGACAGAGCAGATAAGTTATAAATTCTGTTTTTCATAATGGTAATAATAAAACAAAGCTAGTGGGTTACATTAATACATATTTTTAATTTACATCTGCAAACTACACCTTTAAATATCATGAGATAGCTATATGAATCAATAAAAATGCATCTCTGAACACGTCCGTGGCCACAATATTCTCCCTAAATCAGATGTTAGAATCATGGGGGCTTGGTTTTTTGTTTTCAATTTTTGCACTGAGCTTCTTTGTTGTTTTGAAGTGAAATAATTTACCTACTCATGCTCACAAATCAGAACCTACTACACAATGTCAGAGCTTGTAACCAGGGCATCACTTACAATATTGGATTCTCTGTTAAACACATTTTCCAAACACCCTTTATTTCCTAGGCTAGTCAAGGAACTTAACAAAAAAGCACTAGTGGAAAGAGGGTCACTTCTGAAACTGGGTAGATAAGCACTGGCTGTGTCTTATTTGTTTACAGTTAAAATACACCTCCACCCCGATATAACGCTGTCCGTGGGAGTCAAAAAATCTTACCGCGTTAGAGGTGAAACTGCGTTATATCGAACTTGCTTTGATCCACCGGAACGCGCAGCCCCGCCCCCTCGGAGCGCTGCTTTACCGCGTTATATCCGAATTCGTGTTATATTGGGTCCCGTTATATCGGGGTAGAGGTGTAGTTTAAAGTTAAAATAAAACCATTTTGAGCCTGAGAATACATAGGTAGGAAGCCACATTACTAAAACAAATGGAAAATTCTGCAGCTTACTGATCAGACAAACAACATTATCCTAATAACCCACAATAATCCACACTGAAATTAGGCCATGTATCATAGGAAAACTGATTTATGCAGTTTTACCTGTGCCGGGAACAGAATTTCAGTCACAGTCAAGGGCACGGGCACTGATTTGCTGCCTGACTGAGCCTGATGCAATGTGAAAATCCTTCCAAAGCTAATTAAACCAAATGAAGTCAACACATGCTTATCCAATATTCGTGACCTTAAGGCAAGCAATAATGAATGTATGATTGCCCCCTAAATCCTCATGTCATCAAGAGGATTGGCAGGTTTTCTAGGCTCTTTCCCTCGCTCCCTCCTTCTCTCCCTCTGGCGCCCTCTTGAAACATATACAAAAAATGTAATTACTATGTGGCCCCTTTCATGCTTTAAATGGGGTTAGAACCACAAAATGTTATAGTAAAATCTTGATCCGTAGAGCAGGCTAGTCAAAGAAAACAAGAACTAAAGAAAGACATCTAGTAATTAACATTTTGTGGACACACCCTTATAGATTATGATAGTATGTTTCAGGTGCTTTAGTCCTGAAAAAGATTTTTAAAATCAAAACACATTCAAAGTGAAGAGACTGCTATAATACAGACGTGCATTCAGTACTTCTAATGTGGCATATAATTTCTATTCTGTTGAATGCCATATTTTCATACTCTGTTTTAATGCAGCCTGTTAAGAAAAATGTTCTCACCTCAGCAAACAAAGCCAAATGCTGTCTTTATAAGTGGAAAAAGGTACTACAAAGACGAGTGAACAAGGAGCATGTGTAACAATTACTATACCTGTTTAAGAAACTTGTTGGATGCTTGGCTGTGCTTAGCTAACACATTTGGCAATGCAGGATTTGCATATTCAAATTGAGGATTATAGGTAAAATCGGACTTGAAGAATTTAATCTTCTCTTTTTCCACATTGGAAGGCTTGATGGCGGTTAGTATACAGAGTTTTCGGCCAGAGACATCTACCTCTTTACCATGGCTTTTTGACAATTGAGGCTGCTTTGGCTTTGTTAGACTAGAAAAATAATGTCTCTTAGCCTTGCTTTTGGGTCGAGGTGGCAGTCCTATGCTGTTCCCTGCAACAGAAATACTGTGTGTAAACTTTACACTGCTAGACACTGGGCTAGCGATAAAGATGGATGGCTGCCTGTTCGTGCAATACCAGCCACTGCTGAGCAAAGGCAGTGGGACTTTGATCTTGCGGTGCTCGTTGCTTCGCGAGGTAGTAGAAGACTTAGTGGACTTTCTGTGCCTCTTGTGGTGGGCAGATGACAGCTTTTGAGAGTGGTGTTTTTTCTCCTCTTTGCTTTGCAGAAGGACATTGTAGCTACTGGTTCCTGTTGTGAAAATATCCTTAAGGATTCCAGAGGACAGGTGCTGAAGACTGCTTTCATTCTTAATGGTCAGCTTATGTTCTTCTGGATTTAAGATTGACTTTTTAGAGAGCTCTTGCTCAGGCCAGTGAAGTTTTTCTGCATTTAAAAAAAAAAAGAAAACAGAAATCTTGATTTTAGGATAAAAGGAAACAGGCATTTCTCTGTATGTGTGTAAGCATGCACATATTGTTAAACAAGCTAGATGTGGAATTTCAGGCCTAATTTGCACAAGCAACCATAGGTGCCAACTTTCCCCAGCGCCGGTGGGTGCTTGTGCCCCCCCCACCTGGCTCCACCACGACCCCACCCTTTCCCTACCCCCTCCCCATCCCCATTCCAACCCCTTCCACAAATCCCCACCCTGTCCCCGCCTCTTCCCTGAGCGAGCCGCGTTCCCCTCCTCCCCTGCCATGCGAAACAGTTGTTTCGCAGCGCAAGTGCTGAGAGGGAGGGGGGAAAAGCAGGTAGGCGGCGTGCAGAGGAGGCAGAGGTGAGCTGGAGCGCGGGGGGGAGCTGCCAATGGGTGCAGAGCACCCACCAATTTTTCTCTGTGGGTGCTCCAGCCCCAGAGCAGCCACGGAGTTGGCGCCTATGCAAGCAACTATGCCCATCTCCATCTGTAGTTGCCTAATATGGGTGTACAAACTCAGTGCACATCTCAGCAACTACCTTGTTTAAATTCAGGTGCTGTGCATGTGTATACACATTTAAATAGTTCAATTATGTAATCAGCTTTTCTACTTGTGTTTATTTTGAAGCAAATTATGATTATCTTTAAAGATCCTTGAATTATACAAGCAGTAAGGGACAGTGTGTAGGTGCACCTCACCAAAAGTAAGACATGCCTCAGAAACTCTCCTCTTACGCTATGTCTACACATAGAGCAGCATGTAGAGTACATTCACTGTACGCCCCACTAGCATGGGTACAAATAGCAGTGAGGCACAGGTTAGGCAAGTAAAAGAAAGATACACCAGAACCTTAAGCTATATACCCCTTCCTGGCTCTCTACATGTCCTAGCAGTGCCTCTCCTGTCTACAACTGCTGTCTTTAGCCATGTAGTGTCCCGCTGACTCCCCACTGCTGGAGCTTTCCCCACCATAGGGAGCTGCCGGAACCTTTTCCTGCTGCAGCAAAAGACTCAGCAGTGGGTAGACGCTCTGGCAGGCAAGAGGCAGAGGGGAAAGGCCCCTGCCAGAACCTTTCACTGTTGCTTTTAGCTACACACCACCATATAGCTGCGGTATGTAACTACATGTACCCTACATGTCACTGCCAGTGAAGACAAGACCTTAGACACCGTTCCTCAGGGACTCCTCTGTTGTGCCGGAGAGGAAAATAATGTGTAAAGTCCTTTAAGAGTGTGATTTATTCTCCCACATGCATCTAGTCTGCTCTGCGAGACATTGAATAGTAGGAGCAGAACCACAGATCTCATCTGCCTGCTACTCTCAGCCCAGTTGCTCCTGGTGTGAGAAAGCCACAAGTGCCAAGGCTGCAATGCAAGCAGCCCTAATGTTACCACACAATGGAGTGAGGGGTGCCTTAGCACTCCCTTTTCCACTGAGCAGCTGTGTTAGGCCTGCTAGCAATCTAGCCTATAAATTAGCCCCTTCGTTTTCAGTTCAAACCGATTTTGACTGAACCCCCCCCCCCCAGTTTACAAAAAGCATTATTTGTTTTTTTCTGATTTTCACCCTACTTTTGTATCATTCAAATATATAAAAAGTAACTGGTTTTAATAGGAAAATACAATATATTGCATTAGTTATATGTATTATGATAATACATTAGTCTGTATGTATATGCAAAGCTACCTGTTGAAGTAAGGCTACATGTATTAATCTGGAAGGTACATACAATAAACAAACAGGCACGCATGCAAGCTCTGAAGTGCATGCACATCTGAACGTATTGATGAATCTCACACCCATCACGTACACACTTCAAGCTGTTAACAGATAACGGTTTAAATATTTGACAAACTGAAATGAGAAGAAAACAAAAATCTGTATCAGAATATCTTTCAGAATACAAGGAAGCATTCGAAATTAAAAAAAAACAACAACAAGAGAAAAGGATGAACTTGAGTGTATGTGCTGCAAATGGTCTGGCCCAATTCTTAAATGCAAATATTTATAGGTAAACTGTTTATTCAAATGAACATTTTTATTTGGGGATTAGAGATGCATTGCTTTTTAAAGTCAGAGGTGGCATTGTGTTTTTAGTTCTGTTTTAGTTCTGCAGCAAACCACATTGAATTCCATTAATCAAAGCATTAATCTACTGAATACTTTCCCCCCGTCCTTCTGTCTACCAAAATAAACCCCAATATTGACCCAGAAAAAATATTAATAGTTTTTTTCCACCAATTTTCACCTGTTTTTATTGTTGTAGTAATAAACACCAATAAATTCCTGGCAAAAATTAAAATAACCAAAAATGAAGTTCCCTACCTATAAAGAAACTGTCCCTCTCCAGAAAACTCTCCAGAATAAGCGCCCAGAGAGGTGAGGAATATCTAGGATGTGCCAGCCCCTGTGAACAAATTTCAACACTACAAAAATGGTAGGGTATATTCATTTTTAGTTGCCGGGGGGTTTATCAGCTATCACTTAAAACCCTCCATTAATTAAGACTATTAAGAAAAGAGAGCAATTAGTACCAAAGCCATTTCTAAGGAACTTAATCCCATATTTTCAAAACATCTACTCAAAGCTGTACAATATCAACACTCAGCTGGGTTTAAAAAAATGTGCTTTAAAGTATAAACATGACAAACTAAACTAAATTCAGCAGCCAAATAAAGTTCCTTAAGGACTGTGTAGCAAAGAAGTGTGGCCCTCCGTCCAAGGAGGAAGAGCCACAGACACCCTGGTGGGTGGAACCAGGAAGTCCACACCAGAAGCAGAGAGGCGGGACAAGAACAGGAAGTATAAAAGGCGGGCCTTGTGGCTCAGTTGAGTGGAAACTGTTGAGTGAGACAGATATGCCCTGCTTGCTGCCGGAGCCTGCAGGAGACTTCTGTGCAGGAGGCCCTGACCTACCCAAACAGCCAGACATGCCTGACACCAGGAGTTGCTGGGACTGCTGCTGGCAGTGTACCCTGGGGAGATGGAGGATGACCCTTGGATGCAGGTACACCTGATGGGGAGTATAGGAAGCAGCCCAGGGAAACCAGATTACTGTCTGGCTGTGGTGCTGCTGGAGACACAGTCAGCGTTTTGCAGATGGAGTCCTCGCTGACCCAGTGACAGACCACTCTGCCCTGGGCTGGGATGTGGTGGAGCTGAGTAGGCACATGTCCCCCCGCCACCCTACCTGGGGGGGGGGAGTACTCTCCCCTCCTTAGGCCAGGAGGCCTGCGCTCCTCAGACACCCCCGCCTGAGCCCCATAAACTCTGCTTGGCGCTCCTCCGTAGACTGTGGTTGGTGCTTGCCCCTTGTGTTGGCCCCTCAACGAGTTGGTGCTCGCCCCTGCCTGAGGGCTAGAGTACTAGACTGCAAGGTGCCTTGCCCTGCCCAGGGGCCTGGGTCCCTGCACTGTCCCTAAATGCTTTACCTCGCTGGTCTCCCTTTCCTGAGGGTTGAGCCCAAGTCACTGCTAATTCCTCCCCCTCCCCCTTTGACAGACTGCTACTCCAGGAGCGTGACAGCAAAGAGGTGTGGCCTCCCTCAGAGACTGACTGTTCTCAGTGGTAGCAGAGGACAGAACAAGGAGTAGTGGTCTCAAGTTGCAGTGTGGGAAGTCTAGGTTGCATATTATTAAAAACTTTTTCACTAGGAGTGTGGTGAAGCATTGGAATGGGTTACCTAGGGAGGTCGTGGAATCTCCTTCCATAGAGGTTTTTATGGTCAGGCTTGACGAAGTCCTGGCTGGGATGATTTAGTTGGGGATCGGCCCTGCTTCGAGTAGGGGGTTGAACTAAATGACCTGAGGTCCCTTCCAACCCTGATATTCTAAGTTAGAAGTACAGTAGAACTTCAGAGTTACGAACTGACCGGTCAACCACACACCTAATTTGGAACCAGAAGTACGCAATCAGGCGGCAGCAGAGCCAATAATAAAAAGCAAATACAGTACTTTGTTAAACATAAACTACTAAAAAAGAAAGGGAAAGTTTAAAAACATTTTTTGACAAGGTAAGGAAACTGTTTCTGTTCTCATTTCAATTACGGTAAATTAAGATGGTTAAAAGCAGAATTTTTCTTCACATAGTAAAGTTTCAAAGCTGTATTAAGTCAATGTTCACTTGTAAACTTATGAAAGAACCACCACAATGTTTTGTTCTGAGTTACGAACAGTTCAGAGTTATGAACAACCTCCATTCCTGAGGTGTTCATAACTCTGAGGTTCTACTGTATTAGGTTATTTTCCCTGTTCTGACAAGCAGATATTATGTAAGATTAGTTTTGCTTTATGGTCAATTTGAGAGGCTTCCTTTACACTTGGCACAGAAACAGCTTCAGGGCATTACAGTTCAAGTTTAATAAGATCAGTTTAATCAATGCAGGACAGACTGCTTATCTAGCTTATTTTGCTTTGGTGTATACTGGTGTGAGAAATCACAATTCCCAGCACAAAGAAAACAATATCAAGTATCAGTCCCACAGAGTATGGTGCAGTCAGGATACTCTCCAGTGGGCTAAAGTTCACAAGCCACATTAGTATACATACATTTTGCTACTCAGTGAAAGGTACTTTTGGCAACAAGAAGAAAAGGATTGTTCTCATCTTTCTTGGGGAGAGGGTGAAAGGAGGAGGGTATGGAAACCTACCTTCAGGCATTTATTAAATCTAATAGTGTGAGGCTCTTTGCCTTTAAGAAAGGTGGATGCTGTTTAAGGGCAAGTTTTCCAAGTGACCTCAACCTAGTCTCTAAATGTGGGAGTGCCAATCTAAGTGCTGGATCATGTTGATGGGGATTTTCAGGGACCCCCACATACCCCAGATTGTGTTTACCCTGAAACTGTGTCTTGTCTGCCCCAAGCTAAGTTAGCTAAGCATAGGTAACAGAAGGCCACTGCAGGCCAATTTGACCTTAAGGCATAAGAAAGATTTGTAAGAGCTTGTGTGACACAATTAGAAGCCTGTATGGCATAATCAAAAGGCCAACAGGAGAAAAAGAAGAACCCACGCCTACTGGTAATTGGGTAACCTGACCTAAAATAACAGCTTATTAGCTATGGAAAATTAATAAAAGCAGAAGAGTCTTGTACAATGGAAACCGCAAATAGGTGGGCATACAATTAGGAAAGTGCTTATTGTACAACTCTATTGGAAAATAATTGCATTAGGTAATTTAGTATGCAAAATAATGCATGAGAAGGTATCGCAAGAAGGGAGGGACGTGGCGAAAAGCAGGAGCCTCTAGAGACAACAGGAAAACCCCTAGATGGTAGGGGGTCCGAGTCACGGCCCCAGAGGGGCTCTGATTGGCTTGCTGATAAATATACCAAATAAGGCTGATAAGATATGTAATGTGTGATTACGCTTTGTGGTTTTAGCCTTTATAAGCTTGGTGAAAATCTGTTAAAGACAAGGCGGCTGTCCCCCCCTTGCTTGGGGATACGCCGACCTTCCCTTTATGCATAATTGTATTGTGTACCCTAATAAAGGTGCCTTGCGTGTCTGACCCAAAATCAAAGGTGTGGTCAATTTTTCCACGACAATGTGAAATCTTAAACAAAATTTTGGGCACACAGTTTTGGTTGTGCATGCAAAACTGAAAGTGTATATTTACTGACCACGTTTGAAAATTTAGCCACAGTATTTACAAAACAATTAAATTCCAGCTATCTAACAGTGGAAATTTGTCACCTTCACTATGAACCTAACCAAAACAGTGTTGGGGTAGAGAAGGGTTTTCTATTGCTACAATGTAAGCAATTCCTTGGAACTGAAGTAGCATGTCACAAGCATGTCTAAGAAATGGTAAATGTGAAATAGAAGTAAAATGCAGAAAACAGCCCAAAATAAAATACAACCCCAGAGATTCTTGCATAGGGTGACCATATAGTAAGTGTGAAAAATCGGGACACTTATTTTCGGCGGAATAGTTGCTTATAGAAGACAAAGCCCCTAATACTGGGACAGTCCTGATAATATCGGACGTCTGGTCACCCTACCCTTACATCAATCTAATATCATGTGCCTATTTGGGGATGCATGTGCCAATGGAGCTTTTCGATTCATAGATTCTAGGACTGGAAGGGACCTCGAGAGGTCATCGAGTCCAGTCCCCTGCCCTCATGGCAGAACCAAATACTGTCTAGACCATCCCGGATAGACATCTAACCTACTCTTAAATATCTCCAGAGATGGAGATTCCACAACCTCCCTAGGCAATTTATTCCAGTGTTTAACCACCTTGACAATTAGGAACTTTTTCCTAATGTCCAACCTAAACCTCCCTTGCTGCCGTTAAAGCCCATTGCTTCTTGTTCTACCCTTAGAGGCTAAGGTGAACAAGTTTTCTCCCTCCTCCTTATGACACCCTTTTAGATACCTGAAAACTGCTATCATGTCCCCTCTTAGTCTTCTCTTTTCCAAACTAAACAAACCCAATTCTTTCAGTCTTCCTTCATAGGTCATGTTCTCAAGACCTTTAATCATTCTTGTTGCTCTTCTCTGGACCCTCTCCAATTTCTCCACATCTTTCTTGAAATGCGGTGCCCAGAACTGGACGCAATACTCCAGTTGAGGCCTAACCAGCACAGAGTAGAGCGGAAGAATGACTTCTCGTGTCTTGCTCACAACACACCTGTTAATGCATCCCAGAATCACATTTGCTTTTTTTGCAACAGCATAACACTATTGACTCATATTTAGCTTGTGGTCCACTATAACCCCTAGAGCCCTTTCTGCCGTACTCCCTCCTAGGCAGTCTCTTCCCATTTTGTATGTGTGAAACTGATTTTTCCTTCCTAAGTGGAGCACTTTGCATTTGTCTTTGTTAAACTTCATCCTGTTTACCTCAGACCATTTCTCCAATTTGTCCAGATCATTTTGAATTATGACCCTGTCCTCCAAAGCAGTTGCAATCCCTCCCAGTTTGGTATCATCTGCAAACTTAATAAGCGTACTTTCTATGCCAATATCTAAGTCATTGATGAAGATATTGAACAGAGCCGGTCCCAAAACAGACCCCTGGATCTAAGACTAAGTACTACTGTCATGGCAATCCATTAATGGATCACCCGATTGTCTGCCAATCTCTGCATAACACAGGGCAGCAGCAGCAAACAATCCCTGCTGTGACTATAATGCCTATGTGGGTGTTGCAGTCTGGGCTGTAGATTCCCAGATCCATACAGCTCAAATATATAGTAAATGTTTCACCAACTGCCACCTCCAAATCTGTAGTTAGATTTAAATGTGCATTTTGTGAGGAAAAAGCCTTACAACCAGCTGCCAAACACAGTATGGGCTCTTTAAACATGCTCCAACCTAGATTTACAGAATATAACCAGGATTAATATTGTGTGAGACATTTGTGTTGGAAGATAAGGGTCAATGGATGAGCCAAAAGATGTGAATTATTATAACAGATATTATTTTCCATAGATTATACAAAGGTCAAAAAGCATGTAACTGTTGTGCTGAATCCTCTATCTGATACTGTAATCTTCACTATTTTCCAAAATAAAGTGGAAGAGACTGACATTTTGAGACATAATGGGCAAAACATCCTTGAAAAAGTGTCATGAAAATTCAATTGTTTTGGCACATAATCAATTCAACTGGTGACTGATAATGATTAAAACATTTATGATATTTTACTTGCCCTGGGCCAGTGACAGGTATATATTAAACCTGTTTTTTATCAGTGACCTATTACCTCTGTTGTGCCATGTCGCTGCCGATCCATGGCACGGTATATTTTTGGTCTCATGACACATCTGAATAGTAAGCATGAGACCAGTCTGTCAGTTCACTGCTATACATGCAAACAGGCCTCAAAATGGCACAGTCCTTGCAAAATAAATGATCAATTTGCTGTTTTCTGTTTTTCACATTGTTTTCAACAATGATACAAAGAAAAACATACCCATTTTGCTTCAGAAGTCTGAAATGTCAAAAGATGATGCTAAATAACACTCTCACATACCTGAATTTATTCAGATTGAAACACATTAATGGTTTGAAATGTCATTATGTTTGTTTAAGACATGGCTACAATGTCTCTTGAAGACCTGCATGTGGAAGCAGGATTATATCTGCCCCAAACTGTCAAACAAAATTCTTAATGGCACTAAAAAGCCTCTAGAGGATTGTTCCCAAATCCACATGATGTTCTTAAATGCTAATGTTAGAGCCTTCACCAGATGTGGGGCTATACATGCAGTAGGCCTGATTTCCCTCTCACTCACACCACTGTGTATTAGAGTAGCTCAACTGAAATCTCTGAGGTAGATGAGAGGAGACTCAAATGCAATAATCTTATCTTCTGCCTAATGCCTCTACATCTGCAGAGGCCGACACACTTCAGTTGCTCCATCTAAGAGAGAGAATATCATTTGGGCCTGAAATGTCCTTCACTGCAGCAAATATCAGAAAAGTCAGTTTTGCAGATCTGTTAGACTGACTGAGGACATGGTGCACAGCCATATTTGCTCTATATTTTGTGTGAGCTGTACCATTAGGCGTGCAAGCAAAAATGTACAAGCTATGCACAAAACACTGTCCTTGACCCATATGTTCCCAACTCCAATACATTGCAACGGGAGTTTTCCCATACCAGGCAGTATCAGATCTTAAAGGAAAACTGTCCACTTGAAATCTAGTAAACTTTTTAGTTAGATACAAGTAGTTGCAGGCCCTATACCACCCCCCAAATCCTTTTGCCAATTGTTACAACCACCTTTTAAAAAAAAAAATTTCCTTCCCCTATTACTGCATGAGACCCACACAATTAATAAGGAAAACTGACAAGGAAACAATGAAAGTGATTTGAAACATTGCTGTCAAATGCACACAGTGAGTAAACTAATGTTATTTTCCTCTAATTTTTTTTCATTTTTAGTAATCCTAAGAGCTACAAGTAGCAAAATAGGCCAAATAAATTTAGACAATGGTTTTTTTCCTTAGTTTGATGGTGTCCCTTTTAAGTGCACAGTTTATATATACACCATTAAAAACATCCCTCTTCCTTTTCCTGACTGCTAAGAGGGAACTTTCCATTAGGGCTGCCACCCATCCAGGTCTTACCCAGAACAGTCTGATTTTTGGCTTCTGTGTTTGGGTGCCATTTAGGGTTGCCAGGTGCCCAATTTTTGACAGGACAGTCCAGTCGAAAAGGGGACCTGGCAACCCTAGATGGCACCTGAATGAAAAGTCCAGTTACCGCGCGGTGGGAGGAAGGCGCTGGGTCATTAACCCACACTAGCCCCTGCTAAGCCGGAGCTGCCTCCTACCTGTAGGCAGGCTCTTTCAGATGATCCAGCAAGTGATGGGAAGAGGAGTGAGTGATGGGGGCAGGGCCTGGGGGGAAAATGCTGAGCCTGGGTGGTGCCTTGAGGGAAGAGGCAGATCGGGGGCAGGGCCTTGCAAGGAAAAGGCAGAGCAGGGGCGTGGCCTTGGGGGAAGAGGCGGGGCAGGGCCTTGGGACTCCAGTTACCAATGATTTGAAAGGTGGCAACCCTACCTTCCACCTTCTTGAATGCTAGGAAGGACTGGGAGCTTCCTCCCCTATTTGATTCTGAGATCTTGTCTACACTTACAGTGCTGCTGTAGCATTTAGTGAAGATGCTACCTGCGATGATGGGAGAGCTTCCTCCATCAGTGTAGGTACTCCACCTCCCTGAGAGGTGGTAGCTGTGTTGACGAGAGAAGCCCTCCTGTCGACATAGCACAGTCTACACCGGGAGTTCATTTGATATAACTTCAGAATTACTATTGAGATCAGTGTGAATTTTTGGTTTAAAAAATTACATGTAGCATATGGCTGTGATACTTTGGGGTTCAATCCAGGCCAGTAGAGAGTTGTGTTCCTGCCTGCCCTGTAGCCCTGGGTGCCTCTGTGTTGTTTAGCTTTTGCTCAGAGCCCTGATACCAGCAGCCAATTTATAGCACAACAGCTTCACTTCAGGCTACAGCGCAGGTGGTGACACAGAGGGTATGGCTACACTTACAGTTTGCAGCGCTGGTCATCCAGCTGTGCAGGGCCAGCGCTGGTGTGTGGCCACATTTGCAGTATTTGCAGCACTGTTGGGAGTGATGCATTATGGGCAGCTATCCCAGCGTTCAAGTGGCCGCAACCTGCTTTTCAAAAGAGGGGGGTGGAGTGGGGTCTAGTGTGACAGGGAGCGGGGGGAAAGAGAGAGGGGATTTTTGGAGCCAACACTGTGTGTTTAGCTTCCTGCATTGAAAAATCAGAACATGTTTCTGACCCCTTAGTCTTAACTCTTAATTGCAAACAGCCTGCAGCCAACACGACTCCCCGCTGTTTCACTCCCTCCCTGCCTGCCTCTCATTTGATTGTTTACAGCCAGGTACAGATGATCACAGCAAACAGGAGCTCTGTTTGTTTTTTTATGCAGCCTCTCTTTGTTTTGTTATGAACGAGCTCGAATC
Organism: Mauremys mutica; assembly: GCF_020497125.1. Taxonomy (NCBI): domain Eukaryota; kingdom Metazoa; phylum Chordata; order Testudines; family Geoemydidae; genus Mauremys; species Mauremys mutica. Next base: position 204,240,664 of record NC_059073.1, on the reverse strand, counting down.
AGAGCTCCGTTGCTTATCTAAAAAACAAACAGCTCCTGTTTGCTGTGATCATCTGTACCTGGCTGTAAACAATCAAATGAGAGGCAAGCAGGGAGGGAGTGAAACAGAGGGGATTTTTGGATCGGAGCTCGTTCATAACAAAACAAAGAGAGGCTGCATAACAAAACAAAGAGAGTAATTTATAAAAGCATTCTGGGATACACCTTATACCCTGGAGGCCAATCACAGCGCTGGTGTGTGGCCACACTTGATGACCAGCGCTGCAGCACCAGCGCTGGAATCCTTATTCCCCATGCTGAGTGAGGTGTACGGCCAGCGCTGCAGCCAGGGAGTTGCAGCGCTGGAAGTGCCCTGCAGGGGCTTGGCTACACTTACAAATTTGCAGCACTGCAGCAGGGTGTGAAAACACACCCTCTCCAGCGCTGAAAATTGCGGCGCTGCAAAGCGCCAGTGTGGTCAAAGCCCCAGCGCTGGGAGCGCGGCTCCCAGCGCTGTCCGTTATTCCCCACAGGGAGGTGGAGTACGGACAGCGCTGGGAGAGCTCTCTCCCAGCGCTGGTGCTTTGACTACACTTAGCGCTTCAAAGCGCTGCCGCGGCAGCGCTTTGAAGTGCTAAGTGTAGCCACACTCCAGGTGTGGCCACTTACTAATTGCAGCGCTGGTGGAGGCTTTCCAGCGCTGCAACTCGCCAGTGTAGCCAGAGCTACAGTGAGAGGGGCTGAGCATGAAAGAGGAGATGGTATGAAGGAAACCCAGGGCTGGAAAGGCTGTTGGTGTCACCCTGCAGGGAGTAAGCAGGCTGGTGGGAGCCAGGATGAGGTGACTGTGTTGTAATCAGGCTGTTGCTATCGGGGCTCTGAATGAAAGTTGCACAGGACAAAGGCACCCTGGGCTAAAAGGCAGGTGGTGACACAACCCCTGACTGATTTGGGCTGAACTCCAAAATGGCCAAGTTCTATTTGATTTAATATGCTTCCACTTTGTTAACCAAGGTAAGTCTTACAGATCTGTTTTCCCAATAGCAGCAGGGCCATGAGCTGGCAAATCAAGTTTACCAGAAGCAATGTCTTAGTGCTACAACTACACCAAAGCCTCTCAAGAAATCAACCTCTTTGGTCTGCTTGACCTTTATCAGATGAGATTGTTAAAACTAGTTGGTTTTTTCACTGAAATGTTCTGAAATACTTGAAAATACCTTTTAATAGTGTGCCATACAGGCAAGTTTTCATCCAGCATCCATGTGGCCTCTAATTTGATATATGCAAAATCACTCACTTGTTATGCACATATAGTAATTAGCTGCTTAATTACTGCATATGCACACACAATTGCCTTCATGCATTAAAAAGCCTGTAATTGTGAGTGAAATTCACTCCAGTGCAGAGACCAGCACCAGTGGCAGAATATATCAAAGCAGCTCCATTCCTCTTCAGGCATCTACACAAAGTGGCCAGATTTTTAAAACTCAGCATTTTTCTCATTGTTCTCAATAGGAACAACCTGGTGCTGAGCACTTTTGAAATCTCGCCATTTCAGTTAGGTGTTTGAAAACCTAGCCCCAAATGGGGGTGCTGAGCACTCATGGAAATCTGTTTCTAGGCCTCTGCACCATTTAAGTTCCATTCAAGGGGCCATAAGTGGTGCATAGGCCATAAGCTGATACTGTGCACAGGGATGAATTTCACCTTGTATGTGATAGATGTGCACACTGAGGTTGCCTTTGGGGACCACAAAGCCTAAGGCAAAAGCCCCAATAAAAACAAAGCTAATCTTGGCTTTCATGTGAAAGTAAAATGCTTCTCTAGCTCTTTGTGTTCCAGAGAGCCTTGAAAATGAAAAAAAAAACAAAACCAGTCAATTGTTGGGGTTGTTGGGGTTGTTTTTTTTTTAATTTTGAAATATTTAGTAAAGAGAGTAACTTAGAAAAGCAAAACATGGTAGCGCCCTCCTATGAATTTCTACTAGCTTGATGACGTGGCCTTGAATCAATAAAATGATGTATGACAATCCATTTAATTGGTATGTGTTATCTAATTTACAACTACAGGACCTTCTCTGCTTCTCTTTGAAACCATATAAAAACAAATTAGGATTTGCAATATATAAAAAAGTATAAAAGAAAGATGGTTGCTGAAATATATTCACGTGTTGTAGGGATTTGTGTGGTGAAGGGTTATACTACACCTCTAACCCGATATAACGCGACCCGATATAACACGAATTCGGATATAACGCAGTAAAGCAGCACTCTGGAGGGAGGAGGCTGCACACTCCAGCAGATCAAAGCAAGTTCGATAAAACGCAATTTCACCTATAACGCAGTAAGAGTTTTTTGGCTCCCGAGAACAGCGTTATATTGGGGTAGAGGTGTACATCGTTTTAAATCCAACTGCAGCCTACCAACAAATAGCTTTATCCAATCAAAAAATGTGTTGGCTTCTAAGAAAACCAGTTCTATTAAACAGAATCCACAAGAGGTTGCCTGTTTTAAATACAAAACTGCTAATACTAAGATGAAAACTTCCATAAATTGGCCCCCTCACGCATAAGCGAAGAGTTGACACCATACTGTATATCACATTACTGTACATGGTGCCAACTTTTATGCCCTACCGTCTACGTGCAAGGGGACCAAGTTACAACTGTTCTCAGAAGTATAATTATGAATTTCCTGACTTTATTTTATTTATTTCAATTTATACAACAGAAAATAAAATTAAAAACAGCATCTGTTCCAGACTCTGGGCAGCTCTGATGACCTCTCTATAACTCTGTGATATACACACAGGTTCTCTCAGTTGATCCCACTGCACAATACCCAGCAACTGAAACTGTATCACAAAAACATAATACTTCTGACAAAAAACCAGTAGAGTCCCTTAAAACCACATTATCCCAGTTTGGCTTTCTCCATGTTTTTTGCTCCCCTCTGCAACACACAGCAGCTGCAAACACTGAGGCCCTACCCAATTGTGCAGTCCCTTTCTAACACCTATGGATTAACTTGTACATTGACTGGGTAGTTTTCTCCTTATTCCCCTTTTCCTGCTTTTATAACCAACCTGCAATTAAATGTGAAATACTTTCTGCAATATTATGGCTAAGTTCTTAACACACAAAAGTCAGGAAATCGTCAGGATTCCTACAGCAGCTACAGCTGGCACACTGAAGGTTCATAGAACAGCATGAAAATCAACACCATACACTGTATAGCAATAGAAAATATACAGGACTTGATTCTGATTTCTTTTACAATGGTTTTATACTCCTATAGCTCCATTTACTTAAGTGGAGTTACATGTGATTTATCCCACTGCAAAAGGAGACTCAGGCCCAAGACGGGATGAATTGTGGTTGTTGTGGGAGCCATAATTCTGCCTTTTGTTATTTATGTATGTGGAACCTCATCAAAATGTTGCGTTAACATATATTTTGCATTTATAAACTGCATTTAATTTTAACCTATACCTAGCTTCAGATCATGTAGAAACACAGTGGCAGCAAATATTTGTTGGAGGTTATTAGAAATTATTAATATAGATTTAAATTTCATATAATTTCTTACTGAAATTATTTGCTTTCAACATCTTGAAACTGGCATGTTAATAGCATCATTTATTACATTAAAAAGAACAAGGAGTACTTGTGGCACCTTAGAGACTACCAACTTTATTTGGGCATAAGCTTTCGTGGGCTAAAACCCAGTTCATCGGATGCTAATCAATTAAGGCGGGCTATTATCAGCAGGAAAAAAAAACTTTTGTAGTGATAATCAAGATAGCCCATTTCAAACTGTTGACAGGAAGGTGTGAGTAACAGTAGGGGGGGAAATTAGCATGGGGAAATAGTTTTTAGTTTGTGTAATGACCCCCTGTGGAGTTAGGCCTTTGCTACATAAGGGGCAAATTCTGTCCCACTCACTGTACTGATTTTGGGGGGAGGGGGAATCTTTGCATGGAGGTCCTCGGAAAGATTTCTTCCCCAGCCTACTCTCCTGTGTGTTTAATTGTGGGAAGGTAAAGATATAGCCGTGATTTTTTAATTTTGTGACTGTCATTTTAGAGCATAACTCTCAATAACTTACCCTAATATGATTTTTTTTTCTATTCAATAACAGCAACCACACACAATAACAACATGTGTTTGGCTGGCTATTTTGCAGAAAGGCCAAGTAGTTTACAGCATGTACAAAATAATAAAGTAGCAAAAATCTAAAATTGAAAATTGTAGGGAAGATATCTCACTAATTTCTTTAGGACTGATGTCCTCCCTCTGACTCATCCCACAAATTTGCAGTTTTGTTTTTGGGGGTATTTTTAAACTTGAAAACAATTCAGTATTTGTCATGAACATTTAATAGATGGTACATGCTCTGACTTTATTGAAGACTCAAGCTAATGTGCATTGTTTGTGCAGAGGGCTGCAGAATCAAAATTCTGATGGCTATGCAATATCATAAATGTGTATGTGCACCATATTCTTATTTAGCTCAAATGACAGAGGCCAGTGCTTTTGAAGCCTCAGCTTCTGACTCCTAAACCCTCTTTCACTGTGGTGCTCAGTGACCATGGTTTGCAGCACAGTGACAATAAAAATATCCTGTCTGGCCATCCTTTTTTTATAATGATAAACATATTCCAGCTGACTCATTATTTATAAATTACATTGCAGTAGCAACCAATCTCTGCAGTAAGCAAGGGGGAGACTGATCCAAGGATGGGTGCAATAAACAAACAGTGTTTGGCTCTGTAAATGCACATATGAAGACACAGGATGTGAGTCACTACCCTAGGGCAAGTATAAGGCCTCTCTGGGGAACAGCCCCAGTACTGGGGAACCCTATGCAAAGCATAGAGCGACCTGGTGCCCCCCACTATAGGGAGCATTCTGAGGTGGAACAGCGATGTATTGGGTGAGTATGGCTAAGGCAGATCTGCATTCTGGTGATTCTGTATCAGTGCAAAAGCTTACGGGGCTGCTGAAACAGGGACATATCTTAAGGTGGCCTTCTAGGCTGCCCTGATCTACACGGGGTCCGTGCAGGACCAGATGTCCCGATAAAATCAGGACCATCCCGATATTTAGGTGTTTGTCCCACGTCCTGACTGATCTTTGGTAGGGACGCAGTTTGTCCCGATATTTCGTTCTGCCGGCAGCACTCGCCTTTATTTATTTATTTAGCTGCTCCGCCAGCAGCACTCGGCTTTTTTTTTCTTCCCCCTCATTGTTCTGCCACCAGCACTCGGCTTTTTTTTTCCCCTCGCTGCTCCACCACCAGCACTCGGCTTTTTTTTTTTTTTTTGCTCCGCCGGGGGACCCCTCTCTGTCCCATTGTGTCCCGATATTTTCTCCCTCTCATCTGGTCACCCTATGCAGGACTCTGATTGACCATGAATAGGCTAGGCTTCAGCCACCTCCACTTATTCCCTGTCCTGGTGATGAAGCTGGTCCATGATCCCTACCTGAAGAATTTACAATGTACAGAGACTTCATATGTAAAGGTGCATATATAGTACATCTGACATGGGGGGGGACTATGTTAGAAGAACAATTGGGTTGCAAAGTAAAGGACTCAAAAGATGCCTGTGCAACCTTAATTCAGCCTCTGTATGCATTTGCATTATGATACAGTCTTTATTAATGTGAATTATATGTATAATTGTGTGTATTTAGCCAATATTTCTTTTTACACTCCTCATTCAGTAAGCCTCAGGAATTATTTAATGCACACCATCCTAATCCTGCACGTAATACCAAATTATCAATTTCCTCCTAGGCATTTCTGTAGTGCTCTCACAATGATAGTATCCGGGTGCTTACAGACATTAATGAATTTCTCTTCACAGTACTACTGTGAGATTAGATGGTGGTACTGGGGAACTGTAGCACAGCGAAGTTAAAGCCAAAATTGTCAAATGTCCACTAATTTTGGGTGCACAATCTGAGACACCTAGGACCACACTTTTCAGATACTTAGCATTTTTAGACAACTTTACAAGTGTCCAAGACACTCTCGTGTCTGCTAAGTCTCTAGCTGTGTGAAGGGAGATTTTTCCGGAGGCTAACAATGTGGGTCTTACAATGGAAAGTGTTGGGAAACCTTAGCCATATAGGCAGTGTGACCAGCTCTGCCACTGACTGAAAATGGTTTTTAATTGTACAGCTTGTCAGTAAGCTCAATAAAAAGTAATTCTACTGAGCATGCATAATGGCTAATTTTCATGCCATCACAATAGCTCAAAACAGATAATTGCCTATCTACAGGGTCTACTCTGTGTTACAAAATGCCTGCAAAATTAAATTTTAGAAGTCAACGCTGGTTGCAAGATTCTTTAAAAATTCCACTTTACATTTGTATCTTGCAACCTAATATCTGCTATTCAAAGTGTATTTTTTATATTAAAACTATAAATTTAGCTGCAAGGGTAAGTTTCAGCCCAGTGGCTTCAACTGGGTTCCATTGAGGCACAGAGTTTCATAAGAATGACCACTTTGGGTAAGACCAGTGGTCCATCTGGTCCAGCATTAGTGGCCAGTGCCAGATGCTTCAGAGGAAATGAACAGAACAGGGCAATTTATTGAGTGTTGTTCAGACCCACCTTCTGGCAGTCATAGGTTTAGTGACACCCAGAGCATCAAATTGCATCCCTGAAATCTTGGCTAATAACCATTGATGGACCTATCCTCCATGAACTTATCTAGTTCTTTTTTGAACTCATATATACTTTTGGCCTTGACAACATCCCTTGGCAATGAGTTCCACAGGTTGACTGTGTGTTGTATGAAGTATTTTCTTTTGTTTGTTTTAAACCTACTGGCCTATTAATTTCATTGGGAGACCCCTGATACTTGTTATGTGTGAAAGGGTAAATAGCACTTCCTTATTCACTTTCTCCACACCATTCCTGAGTTTATAGACCTATATGTATACTCCCTTAATGATCTCTTTTCTAAGGGTATGTCTACACTACAGGATTATTCCGATTTTACAGAAACCGATTTTTGGAAACAGATTGTATAAAGTCGAGTGCATGCGGCCACACTAAGCATATTAATTCGGCGGTGTGCATCCATGTACCGAGGCTAGTGTTGACTTCCGGAGCATTGCACTGTGGGTAGCTATTCCATAGCTATCCCATAGTTCCCGCAGTCTCCTCCGCCCATTGGAATTCTGGGTTGAGATACCAATGCCTGATGGGGCAAAAAATTTGTCGTGGGTGGTTATGGGTAAATGTCGTCAGTTAATCCTCCCTCCGGCAGACAATCATTTTGCACCCTTTTCCCTGGATTGCCCGGGCAGATGCCATAGCACAGCAACCATGGAGCCCGTTCAGCCTTTTTTCACCTTTTTTGTCACAGTATGTCTACTGGATGTTGCTAACAGACGTGGTACTGCAGCGCTACACAGCAGCATCCCCTTGCCTTTGCAAGTTAGCAAAGACGGTTACCAGCTCTACTGTACCGTCTGCTGCTTTGCAAGTTGACAATGATGGTTATCAGTCATACTGTACCATCTGCTGCTGTCATGGGTGCTCCTGGCCAGCCTTGGTGAGGTTGGTCGGGGGCGCGTGGACAAAAATGGGAATGACTCCCCAGGTCATTCTCTTCTTTAAGTTTTGTCTAATGGAGAGTCAGTCCTGCCTAGAATATCAGACAAGCCTACTAAAGAACCAGAGAGGCAAATGGATGCTCTGGGTCAGAGCCCCAGACATCCCGCAGAAATGATGAGCTGCATGCCATTCTAGGGGGTGCCCTTGCAACAATGCCACCCGTTGCTTCCCTCCTCCCCCACAACTGCCACGGTAGCCCAGGAGGGATCCCCCCATTTGTGTGATGAAGTAATAAAGAATGCATGTGTAGTGAGTTGGTGTGGCTCCCCTCTTGCCCAGCAGAGGGAGCACCGGTACAGACACCCAATTGGGCGGAGCTACCGCCACCTGTACCCGCCCCCCGGAAGTCAAGGGGCGGGACAGGAAGTATAAGAGCGGGTCGCCAGAGCTCAGTACAAGCCCAGCCACCGCCGGGAGCAGACGTGCCGGCGGGAGTTCCTGAATGGGAACCCTCCAGGACCCAAGGCAGCTGTCCTGACTGGCCGGAGCTTCCTCGCGCCCGCTACGACGAGGAGCCACCGGAGCTTCCCCATGACCGGTACCCAGACGGGCCGCTGGAACTCCCCCACGCCCACTACGAAGGGGGGCCGCCGAAGCTCCCTCAGCCCTGCTGCTACCCGGAGGAGCCGCCTGAGCACGCCTGGCCGGACTTCCCGGAGGAGCTACTGGACCTGCCACCAAGCCCTGGTCCCGAGGCGCTGATGCAGCTTGAATGGCCTGGATCCGGTGCAACCGACGAGGTAGGCCCTGAGGGGGATATGGAAAGTAGCCCGGGGGTAGCTGACCCCTGTCAGGCTGCCGGCACCGAAGTGCCGATGTCAGTGTGTTGCGGTCAGGACCCCACTGACCAGCAGCGGTGATAACCGCTGTCAGGGCCCCGGGCTGGGACACAGTGGAGTGGGTGGGCCTGTGTCCCCCCTGCTACCCCACTCACAGGTGGCAGTCTCCCCCTCACACCAGCGCTCAGACATAGCAGTCTGGACGTACCTGCTGTTTGCTCAGCTCCTGCTTCAGGACCTGAGCCCCTGAACTATTGTGTTGCTCAGCTCCTGCCCAAAGACCTGAGCCTAGAACTGCTGCTTTGCTGCCATGCCCGGACTGAGGGCTTGGGGCTTAAATTACTGACTCTGTGTGCTCAGCCCCTGCCTGAGGGTCTGAGCCTAGAACTGCTGTTTGCTGCCCCGCCCTGACTGAGGGCCTGGGCTTAAATTCCTGACTTTGTTTGCTGCTCAGCCCCTGCTCCAAAGGGCCTGAGCTCCTGATTGTACTGTTTGCTGCTCAGCCCCTGCTCCGAGGGCCTGAGCTCCTGGTACTGATTGTTGCTCAGCCCCGGCACCAGGGGACTAAGCCTCCTGACTGTGTCTTTGTCGCCAGGAACCCAGAAGGGGATCAGCCCCTGCGAGATAGAGGACTTGTAGTGAGTCAGTGTGGCTCCCCTCCGCCCTTGGGAGAGTTGAGCCCCGACTCACCCGGTCACAGCATGAATAAGAAACAACACTGACTTTATTGCCTCTGCAAGCAGAGATCAAAGGGGGGAGAGGAGGGCAGCCTCCAGCTGCCATGATATTCCAGGCAGGAGTGAATCTCCATTAGACAAAACTTAAAGAACAGAACGACCTGGAGTCATTCCCATTTTTGCCCAGGTGCCCCCGGCCGACCTCACCGAGGCCAGCCAGGAGCACTCACGGGACAACGGTGACAGATACCAGTCCTGCTGTATCGTCTGCCATCCGCAAGGGAAGGGAAGGGAAGGGGATGCTGCTGTGTAGCACTGCAGCACTGCGTCTGTCAGCAGCATCCGGTAGACATACGGTGACACTGAAAAAAGGCGAGAAACGATTTTTTTCCCTTTGCTTTCATGGAAGGGGAAGGGGGGCTGATGACATATACCCTGAACCACCCGTGACAATGTTTTTGACCCTTCAGGCTTTGGGAGCTCAGCCAAGAATTCAAATGGTTTTCGGAGAGTGCGGGAACAGTGGGATAGCTACAGTCGCCAATTGCCCCACCCTCCGTGAGCGTCCATTTGATTCTTTGGCTTTCTGGTACGCTTGTCTCAGCTTCTTAAGTTTCACGCAGCACTGTGTTGAATCCCTGTTGTGGCCTCTGTCCATCATAGCCTTGGAGATTTTTTCAAATGTTTTGGCATTTCGTCTTTTAGAACGGAGTTCTGATAGAACAGATTCATCTCCCCCATACAGAGATCAGATTCAGTATCTCCCGTACGGTCCATGCTTGAGCTCTTTTTTGATTCTGGGACTGCATGGTCACCACGCTGGGCAAACAGGAAATGAAATTCAGAAGTTCATGGGGCTTTTCCTGTTTACCTGGCCAGTGCATCCGAGTTCAGACTGCTGTCCAGAGCGGTCACAATGGTGCACTGTGGGATAGCTCCTGGAAGCCAATGCCGTTGAATTGCGGCCACACTAACCCTAATTCGAAATGGCAATACCGATTTCAGCTCTACTCCCCTCGTCGGGGAGGAGTACAGATATCGATATTAAGAGCCCTTTATATCGAAATAAAGGGCTTCGTTGTGTGGACAGGGGCAGGGTTAATTCGGTTTAACGCTTCTAAATTCGAGATAAACCTGTAGTGTAGACCAGGCCTAAGATGAACAGTCCCAGACTTCTTTATTTCTCCTCATATGGAGGCTATTCCACTCCTGTAATCATGTTTGTTTCCCTTCTCTGTACTTTCTCCTATTCTAATATATCTTTTTGGAGATTGGTGCTCAGAACTGCACCCAGTATTCAGGGTGTGAGAGTACCATGGATTTATATAGTGGCATTATGATACATTCTGTTGTATTATCTATCCCTTTCCTAATGGTTCTTAACATTCTGTTAGCTGTTGTGACTGCTGCTGCACATTATGCAGAACTTTTCAGAGAACAACCCACAGTGACTCCAAGATCTCTTTCTTGAGTGGTAACAGCTAATTTAGACCCCATCGTTTGGATTATGTTTTCTATGTGCATTGCTTTGCATTTATCAACACTGAATTTCATCTCCCATTTTCTTGCACAGTCACCCAGTTTTGTGAGATTCTTTTTAACTCTTAGTTAAGTTCAAAGCCGACTGAAATCTTGAGTAATTTTATATCATCTGCAAACTTTGTCACTTCACTTTTTTTATCCATTTTTCCAGATCATTTATGATATTATTCAGATTCAGTAGCAGAATCAGAACCCAAAAGTGATACCTTCATGGTTAACTATAATTTAAAATGATTATTATTACTGTACATTTCTAGGGGAGACTTCATCTATTCTCCCCTCTAATCCTTATTTCTATTCCTTTAACTTCCCCAAGTACTGATATTTTCACCATCCCTCAACTGACAGTGCCACTACCAATCTGAAGCCATACACCTTTAAAAAGCCTATAAAGCTATTCAGGTTAATGCTAATTAAAAGCAATCCTAATAATGAGCATAACAATGTCTTGTGACAGTGCACTTACAATCAACTCCATCATGCCCCTTCATTGCTGGACAGGTTTCCCAGTGGCGGGTTGTATTGGCCAGAAGCACTTTAAGAAATGATGTACAAAATGACTATCTTTTAACAAAGAAATTGTACAGGGAAAAACAAAACACAATTAGTTTCAAACTACAGGAAGTTAATGGGATATCCCTGTAGTTTAAAAGTAATTTTATACAGTACTGTACATATATTTATTCCTATATAATGCATTTATTATGTAGTAGTTTTTAAATTGGTATTTATAGTCTATGCTGCTTTCTCTATTATTGATGTTTTATATGGTAACTGTTTGCACAGTTCTCTAAGCATATTAGTGGCAAAGGGATCAGAAAGATACTGAAGAAATAATTGTCAATAATTTTTACTATTATTTAATGCTTTATTTGCTTCTTTTATTACTTCTCTTTTATGTTTTCATTAAAATGCTGTAGTTACATTTTAATTCTACAACTTCTTAGGAACGAAGGGTGCCTCATAAGCAAAATTATTAGCATTCTTGTTTAGTGTTTTATTTGATTTTTACATTTCATCCTTTGTGCTCTCCCTTTTCTCATTAAATTTACGCTGTTTAGGTGTGCAGCACCGCAAGTCACCTTGTCACTGAACACCCAGGAAGTGAGGGGTTTATAAACTAAGTGAGATCATTTAGTATTTTATTTGGTTGCCATTTTACAGGTTTTTTTCTGTTTTGATATCATTTTAATCCATGTTGCTAGGAAATGTTTATATTTTTGCAAGGCTGTTCCTTCAGCAGGTGGAGATGGCCACAAAATTATGAGTAATTTAGTATTTAATTTCAGGTTTGTTTGGTTTTACTATTGCTTTATTCCAATGTGACTGTTATTCATTATAAACATTATAACAGTGCAGCATCCCAACTTCATCAGGGGAAGGAAGGCACATCAGAAACTAAATATTATCAGTTATTTAATAATTTAATAGGGAGAGGGGGTATTTTATGCCATTTTTATCACTTTCCCTGCTTAAACTGTTGCTTCCCTGCTGTAGTTGGCAACTGCAGGAATAGGATGGGAAAGGAAGGATTGAAAGCTAATGGTAATCATGATAATAATGAATAGTAATACTCACCAGTGACACGGATGGATTCAAGCATCATTCCTCTTGCAGCCTGTGTGTGTGTCTACCTCTCCTGCCCTAATACCCTAAATGTGCCCCCTCTGCATGGAGAGCTGTGAGACACAGGCAAGGAGCAGGGTGTAGACAGTATCCTCCTTTTGTTTATCCACAGGCTGGTGAAAGGGGGAGGCAGGAGAGGAGAGGGCTGAGGTGGTTGCAGCAGAGGGGAGGGTGCACTGCACACCTAGCAGCAGCTGCTGCCTCCCCTACTCCCTGCTTCAGGGACAGCAGGAAAAGGGCTGACTAGGCCCTGTTGCCAGGACACCCGCCAGCCTTCCATGGCATGGCACGGCACGGCACGGCCCTAGGGCGAGACGAACGGAACAACAAAACCCAGCACCCGCGCAAAGAGGGAGACAATGCGGTTTTCCGGATGGAGACTACAAGTCCCAGCATGCAGTGCGCCACAACGATTCCCAGCAGTCCTATGCACAGCCGGGAGCGAGGTGACGCGTTGCATCCTGGGATTTGTAGTCTGGGAGGGAGGTTAAGCAGCGTTGCCGAACCCAGACATGCCAAATTCACGCGGCAGTGCTTTGTACGACGTGGAGATCTGCACAGTGGACTGTGGCTCACACCTCCCTATGACATTTCAAGTGGGCAGAGTTGGGCCAGTACCCCTACTTTTATTTTTCCAGTTTGATCTCTTGTGATTTTACTCTAGTTGATGTAAATGCAAATACTGGACCAAATTCAGCAATGAAATAAATTATAGTGTAAGTTACACCTCGGGTATAACGTAGAAAAATGGATATAAGTGCCCCAGTAATGAGACTTGTGCCAATTTAACATTCAGTGCATGTGCAAACTGAGTGTGATGTATACCACTATGAAATCTCTGGGGCCCGAATTGAATCTTAGTGTAATCAGTGTCAACTCTCACTGAAGTTATTGCCAGTTGTATCCACTTACACTAGGGCTGCATTTTGGCATCTGAGTTTGGATGATGCTGTGGAGGGAGGGAGGCTGTTGTATGTTAGAGCAGCCTGTTTGCCTTTCTTTTTATGACACCCATCCCCCTCGACATGTAAGTTACACAAATTTTAAATACCCACTAAATGTCAAATAGCAGCTAGTTACACTGCCTTGACACATAGATTTGTTTGACCAACTAACATACATTTGTTCTGGGAGGTTTTTGTTTTCTTTCAGACTTCAGAATATTACTGAGATAAATATTTTTTGAATCAGACTCTGTTGGAATACACTTTGTACAGTAATACATTTTGATTTTCTAACTGGTCAGCATTGTGTTTACACTTTCAGTCACTGTTTTCCAATTATGTACATCTAGTATTTGAATTAACCATTTAACAAAAATATACAACATACTGTATATGGACTTTTTTCTTAAATCGTAATAATACAAAATCATGACATCTGATTCTATTATGATGTAACAGAAAATGAATGTCCAAACCCCGACGCTACAGAAGTTAAAAATCTAATTCTGAGTCCTACCTGAAAATGTTTCATGGAGCTCCATGAATCCTCCTACTGGATATGTTTAAATATAAAATACAATGGCTGAGTAACTGGGCTCTCCCCACATAATGCTGATCATATAGATTTGTATCTTCTTTCTATCCCTGTTTATAGGCCATGAATCTAGATAGCAATGTGTCACCCATCCATTTTTGGTAGTTTTCTAAATTCTTGACACTCCCAGGCTATGTACAAGGAACCTAAGAAGAACAATAGGATACAAAAGCGATGTTTAAAAGCCAGGGTTCAGATTGTACCACAATACAAGCAGTCACAGTTTAAAAAAAGATAGCCTTATGCTTTATGTTACCATCACCGCAGCTTCATACGTACTCAAAAGCCGGGGTATTAAAACTCAGAATCTATACTAACATGAGAGCTAGTACTGAAATACAATTACACATAGTTGAAGGCTGACAGACTTTAGATCCTTTTTAACTTGAATTCTTCTAGGGATAGAAAGGATTTGCAATCTGTCCAAAGCAAATCTAAGTTTAACCTATAAAGAAATTGATCTAATTTGTATATTTATAATAAAACTTGATAGCACTGGAGTATCGGAACCCACAGGCTTCTCTACAAGTCAAAAAAATCATAGGAAATTAATAAACACATTTTTAAAATATAGATAGACCAAGCTATCCGTGGTAGGTTAGAGTCTGCTCACAAGCCAGTTATCACTTCACATGATACCTGGCAGTTATAATAAAAACAGCAAATCAGTTCAAGCAATGCAAATCAGAATAAGAGAATAACAAATTGATTGGTGTTCATCAATGCACTTGGGTAACATGCTAAATTAGCATATCTCTCATATGGTGTTTGCTGATGGAGCTCCTACACAGCCCCATCCAAAGTATTTAAAGAGCTGTCCTCCCCCTGCAGAACCCTGAGGGCCATGGGGAGCAGAGAAACAGACATTGCCTTCTCTTCATCAAGGGTGAACTTCCTTGGGTGCAGCAGCCCCCAACGGCATGGGTGCAGTTTTCAGCAAATACCAGTGCAATGTGTACTCACTAAGGAATCTTGTATCAGAGGGGTAGCCGTATTAGTCTGGATCTGTAAAAGCAGGAAATTCCACTACATGCATCTGATGAAGTGGGTATTCACCCATGAAAGCTCATGCTCCAAAACATCTGTTAGTCTATAAGGTGCCACAGGACTCTTTGCTGCTTTTAAGGAATCTAGCCTACTCTCAGGAGATATGAATGAGTTCTGGATGTAGTCAGCTAAATACTAAGCTCGCTAAGCTTGAATCAGGTCCAGTTTGGAGAAGTACATGGATCCTGCAAATGGTAAGATGAAGTCCTCAGTGGTAGGTAGTGGATATCTGTCTGGTAAAGTAACTTAATTAACTGTCTGCAGATTGATGTAGACTCAGAGTTCCCTGATTTTTCTCTGTTTTACTGTGAAGATGGGGATGCAGGGAGAGTCCTGAATTGGTTCAGTGATCCATAGATCCTGAAGGTAGCTTAATTCAGTGGAGTCTTGGGGCCACAGCCCAAAGTCACTGGAAGCCAGAGCATTTGAAAAAAATAAATAGTTTCAGTTCACCTTCCTCCCTCTCCCCACCAGATGTCTTCCCATTCTTTTTTGGCTACCTGCCATCCATGGTGGTTACCTCTCCCTCATGCCTCATTTCTCTCACATTCACACTCCTGCTTGCATTCAGTCATCCCAGTGTAAGCAGAATTAAGGACTACATAGGGTCCCAGTGGTTTCTGGAGGTAGGGAGCCCCTGAGACCTTAGTGCCAGTTTTCCTGCTGGTAACAGGAGGTGGGAAGTGGAGAAGGCTGCTCAAGGTTTGGCATTTTCCCTGCCAGCAATAGAAAGCAGCAGTGAGGAAGCAGGGTGCTTAGTCAAGTGCCTGGATTGCCTTTGGAGTGGCACTGATTGCGTTCTGTACAGTGTCTATTAAGCAGGGGTCATTGCTGCACATGAACTCACCCTAGAGAGAAATCTGGCTCATGTAGTCATAACAAGAATCTAGTGCATTTAAAAATGTACTGAAACCTGATACAGCACCGCAAAAAGACTGTGCTCTCCCTGGAAAGTCAGTACAGTTGGAGAGTGGGTAAAATACTGCAGGGCTCCCCCACTTCCACAGAAAAGACATATCTAGATAAATTGGGGGTGCAGCTATCACCTGTTTGGGAGAATGGATGTTATTGTGGGGAGAGGTGGGGAAGTCTTGTACTCTGGGGGCTGATGTTTGGGATCAGATGATATTCATAGGAAACTATCTTAAATAGTAGGATTCCTAAAAACAAACAAATCTAAATCCCAATTTCAACATATTCACCCATTGTTAAAAGACAGAATTAAAGCTAACATGGGAACAGAACCTGGGATTTACAATCTCCACTTCAACATTGCATTCATTCCAGAGATCATTTCACTTTGTTTTGTCAGAAATATAATTTGACCTACTTGCATATTGGAAAATATCCTTACAGGAGCATTATTGTCTGCATGTATGATCCAGAAAAGCAGAAAGATATTATGTGGTTCCCTACTCTGTATCAATTTAAGTAATGCTGCCAAATCACGAGCTTTTTTTTTTTTTAATAATCTTTGCTTTATTTTGTTCCTCTCACTGTATTGGTCCCTGTGTTTGGGCTAATTTCAGTGGTCCATGAAATCCTACTCTGCTCAGAAAGATTAGTACAGACCCAGGGTAGTTGAAATAAAAAGTTCACATTATTTGGCACAAACTCAGAGCAGTCGCAGTGGAAGGGTTTCCCCCCATTATCTGGTTTAATGGTTCTGCTAACTGCTTGACTAGTTTCTGACCAAACAACTTCACTAACAATCTGCCTCTAATTGATTCTCTCGTCTGTTGCACCTTTTCTAGAACCTTCTCCTAAAGTCTCTATGACATCGCTGTCTGACTGACTGGATTCTAAAGTTCTCCCTGTAAACAGTGACTATGTTACTTGTTTAGAGAGGGCCAAATTGCCTTACTTACACAAACCGTCCTATTCAATGGGACTACACCTTTAAGGTAAGCAGGTACTGTGCAGATCTTTCTGAAAGAGTAAGACCTGAAGCAGGGCCTAAGTTAGCCTGAATACAGGGGCTAAATTCAGTGCTGGTATATGCCAGGGAACTGCATGCAGCCAGCACAGCCTGTAGTGAGTGGCACAGCCTGGGAGCGATCTGGTACCTAAAGCTGTTTCCTGATGGAATCATGAGGGATGGTGGCACTGGAAATACTTCCTGTCCCACCTGACTGTGAATCCCTGGAATGTGGCAGCCATTGCTAGTACAAAATTCCACCTTCCTACATCTGCAGGAGTGGATCTCATCCAGAGACTTCAATTGGTTCGCACAGGTGTAATTGACTGAAGAATTTGGCTTTATGTCCTTTTCCTTCCCATTGAACTTAGATCATTATGTTTTACCAACTCTGGACAAATCCTGAAGTCCTTCCTTGGTTTTTGTCAGGGGCGGCTCTAGGCACCAGCAAAACAAGCTGGTGCCTAGGGCGGCCAAATCTAGGGGGCGGCAGGCTGGGTCAGCGGACCTGCCGCAGTCATGCCTGCGGGAGGTCCACCGGAGCCCCGGGACGAGCGGACCTGCCGCAGGCATGACTGCGGAGGGGGCGCTCGTCCCGCGGCTCGGCTGGACCTCCCGCAGGCATGACTGCGGCAGCTCAAGCGGAGCCGGCGGACCCGCGAGCCGTCCGCAGCCGCGGGAGGTCCAGCCGAGCCACGCGGGACCAGCGGTCCCTCTGCAGTCATGTCCGCGGGAGGTCCGCTGCTCCCGCGGCTCCGGGGCGCCTCCCGCGCATGACTGCTTGGGGCGGCCAAAAAGCTAGAGCCGCCCCTGGTTTTTGTTCAGTCTTTTCTGAGGCAAAACTCTCTCTGAAGGCAGTGGTAGTCTTGATTAAGTAAAAACAGAGTTAAGACTTCAGGATTTGGGCCTAAAAAAACTCTCTATCCTTTTCATTTACCATACGGATTTCCCAGGTGCGCTTCAATCTTGTTGGAGAGCAATAGTTCAAATCCCATTTTGGCTACTTTTAACAAATCAGATTTTTAAAAGAGGTAGGGACTTAGTAATAGATGACCACAAAGAGCCCCTGAGCTTTCTTTGCATGTGGATCTCAATGCTCTCCTAGAGCTTGGTCCGGCGCCATGGAAGCTTTGCCATTGACTTCAGCGGCCACTGCCTCAAGCACCTCTAACAGGAAGGGTCAGCTGCCTCTGCAGCGATGTCTCATTTACGGAGAGCCAGTCCCCAGAGTCAGGATCTGCATGAGTGGAGTGGTCTTTGTCTAGCCTGGCCAGGGTAGTCTCCTCACCGGTCCTGTGGAGTTCCTCAAGGGCAGGCAGTACAGCCTGGGAGCTCTGACCTTTTCAATGAGGGACCTCCGTGGTGGGTTATCTCCCTTTCACAGGGTCTCAGAGGCAGGTGCGGCAAGGGGAAGTGTTCAGCATTCAAGCATAAGGTGAGAGGGAGAGAGAGAACCAAGACAGTGCACCATTCAAGCTTTATTTGCTGCGCCACATATATACTCCTCTCTAATCTAGCACTTTTTGAAAGTAGACTTCCCTAAGTGCCTGGATATTACCCTATATATAAGCCTAAAGTACTATCATACTATAGCACCCTCCTGTTGGGAAGCTATCTATCATACTAGGAAGCCCTGGTATCAAGGGAGTAGTGTGGAGCTACAGGGCCTCTGCACAGGTAACAACACTGGCCTCCTGTGGATTCCCCCTCGGATCTGCAGGGCTTTTGTATCAGACTTGTAGAAGGACAAGCAGCCCCTCTCCTCCCCTCACCCAAAACAGCACCACCAAAATGATGGGACTCCTCTGAGGAAATCCTTTTGGTGTTTTCTTCCTTTGGGTTTTACTGCAGGAGGAGGTGATCCTGCCCATTGTCCATGGATTATATACGACTGCATTTGTATTACACCCATGCATTATATAATACTGTATTTGTATTAGACCCATACAATATATAACACTGCATTTGTGTTACATATTAGTTTTATGTATTATTTTCAGAGGTTTTTGCTTATGCATTGATGTGCATGCCAAACTCTCTATTCCATGTCCCTTTAGTTACAGTTAATCTATTTTCCGTTGACTCAATAATATTTATAAAAGCAGGACTGAAATGTTTGGGATATTTAGTCATCTCTGGCAACGCCTTCTTGTGTTTATCTGAGTAGCTTAATACTGCAGCAGAGATGGCTATGTTAACAAAGTCTCTTCAGCGTAGAGATGTGAAAAAATATTTTCTACATTATAGTTAGATTTGATTTGCTCACAGCATGGTAGCAGTTTACCCTCTTACATAGCCTCTTGTTAATTTCAGTGGTGCTTATATATTTTAATGTAAAAAATAGATTCCCAGTTGCAAAACGTTTTAAATAATCTTAAAAGCCATTAGTTGTTTAAGTCATGCCCTCTAGTGTAAACATGTTGTTATTGCATAAAAGATTTCAAGGTTCACTGCACTAACTTGTTAGAGTACAAAATGCAAAAGAAATGATAGAGAAAGCAAGTTCATAAGCCAATATTATATCCATAAGATGCAGATCTTAGGCCCTGATTCAGCAAAGCTTTTAAGCTCATACTTGTGTGCTTGGTATTCAGCAAAACACTTAAGCACATGCTTATTGTGTACTGTCAAACAGTAATTCAACATGACAAGAATCAGTCCTTGGCAGCAATAGAGTACTGAAAATTATTAGCTTTTGAATTTACTCCATGTTGTGTCACTAGATTGTAATTGGTTTAAATTTTTCATCAAAACAAATTTTCAATTAAAAATAGCTTTTCAAATAAAATCTTCCAGTTTTTAAAGAAAAAGTTATTTTCTCAGTTTTTCAAAAACTCCTTCCAAAATACAAAATAAGATGCTATGTTATGTGGGATATAATTAATGATGTGATTTTGTGTCATTATTGAGTCATTTCACATAACCAGCAACCACTGTTTTGTGCAGGTTTGAAGCCAGATCCTCAGTTAGCATAAATAAGCACAATTCCATTGAAATACTTCCATTTTTGCCATCTGGCCGTTGGTCTTTGTCAGGAGTTTTATGTCAGCAAAATGTCACAGCTGTATTGAATGGCAAAGGATAGACGAGAAGATATTTAATAAATTAGACCAAATGAAAGCGGTCTTTGTCTTCTGCCCCTCCTCTGCCTTTCTACATCAATGATGAAGTCAGAAGACTCAATTCAGAGAGGTCCTGGGAAACCTTCTATGATTTTTGTAATACAATATTACACTGAAAAGATTAAGAATGGAGCAAAGTTTTTCAAATTCCAGGGAACTGTTTCTTAACCCTCGTAGCCCTGGAAAGATGCAAAGTTGGATTGCTCTGACAATGTTTTTCTTCAGCAGATTTCAGTTTTGAAAGCCTGCCGTTGAGTTGCATGTAGCATTCATTTCACAAATTTGAGATGGTGCTCCAACAATGACAGAATTTGAAAAGTATATATCTTTTGGTTTCCTTACCTTGGGTTAAATGATTCAGCCCTTATTCCTCTAGAGTAACTGGGTGGGCATTAAACTAATATCAAAAGAGGAGGGTAAAAAGAGGGAAGATCTGAGCACTCAGTTAGCACAAAATTGAGATTTTGAGAACAAAGTTAATCAGGGACTCAAACAGGGTGACCAGACAGCAAGTGTGAAAAATCAGGATGGGGTGGGGGGTAATAGGAGCCTATATAAGAAAAAGGCCCAAATATCGGGACTGTCCCTATAAAATCGGGACACCTGGTTACCCTAGACTCAAAGGACATGAAGAGAAGAAATTCTTGGATTGCTTATACACAAAATTTAGGAGTCTGGGTGTAGTGAGGCAGCCTGGCTCCCGACGGCCCCAGAGAGGGAGGAACCGGAACAGCCACCTCAGTGGGTGGAGCCATTGCCACCTGTTCCCGCCCCCCGGAAGTCAAGGGGTGGGACAGGAAGTATAAAAGCCCGGCCTCAGCGCTCAGTTGGAGCCCAGCGGCCGGAGAGGACAGACATTCCTGATCGGGCTCCTGCTGGACCGAGCCTCCCTCGAGCCAGGTACCCTGACGCGGACGGACCAAGCCTCCCTCGAGCCAGGTACCCCGAGGTGGACTGGCCGAGCCTGCCCCGAGCCCGGTACCCCGAGGAGCGGCCTGAGCGGCCCCCTGACCCGAGTCCGGAGGAGCAGCCCGACCTAGACCGCCTTCAGCACGCCGAGGAGCCCATGGTGTGGGACCCCGTTGCCGAGCCCAGCGACGAGCAGGTACCCGAGGAGGGGGAGATGGAGTGTAGCCCGGGGGTAGTCGAACCCTGTCTGGCTGAGGGCACTGACGTGCCCATGTCAGTGTGTTGCGGCCAGGATCCCCACTGACTGCAGCGGATCCACGCCGTTGCTAGGGCCCCGGGCTGGGACACAGTGGAGTGGGTGGGCCTGTGTCCCCCCTGCCACCCCACTCACGGGTGGCAGACTCCCCCTCCTACCAGCGTTCAGGCAGAGAAGCCTGCACTTACCTGCTGTGGCTCAGCACCTGCTACAAGGACCTGAGCCCCTGTATTGTTGTGACTGCTCAGCTCCTGAGACAAGGACCTGAGCTCTGAGACTATTATTCCTGCTCAGCTCCTGAGGCAAGGACCTGAGCCCCTGAGACTACTATTACTGCTCAGCTCCTGAGGTAAGGACCTGAGCCCTAAAACCTAGTACTAAGTGTTTGGTGTCCCGCCCTGACTGAGGGCCTGGGCTTGCTAGTGCCCCTGTGTGTTCAGCTCCTGCTGAGAGGATCTGAGCTCAGAACTGCTGTGTTACTGCCCCGCCCTGATTGAGGGCCTGGGCGTAGCTTGTTAACTTTGCTGTTGCTCAGCCTGCAGGAAGGATCTGAGCCCCCTGGACTCTTGTGTGCTGCCCCGCCCTGAGCTAGGGCTTGGGCCTACTGACTTTGTGATTGCTCAGCTCCGGCTACAAGGACCGGAACTTAAAACTGATTGGCTGCCCCGCCCTGACTGAGGGCCGGGGCCCATTGACTTTATTGGTGCTCAGCCTGCAGGAAGGATCTGAGCCTAGAACTAGTGTTTGCTGCCCCGCCCTGACTGAGGGCTGGGGCTCATTGCAGTAACCGTGTGCCTTTTGTACAGCCCCTGCCTGAGGGGCAGAACCCTGAGACCTTCAGAACCCGGAGACTGATTTGGGCCGTGTAGTGAGGCGGCCTGGCTCCCGACGGCCCCTGAGAGGGCACGGCCCCAACACTGGACTATTACACTGGGTCACAAACAAAAAGAATTGGAATTGCTCATTTATGAGCATTAATTTGATCTAACTGGTATTGCTGAAACTTGGTGGGATGATTCATACTATTGGACTGCTAAAATAAATGGTTATAATCTATTTAGGAAGGATCGAGGGAGCAAAAGGGGAGAGGGAGTGACACTGTTAAAAATAGCATTACCTGTTTTTGAGTCACTGATAACTCAGAAGACAATGATCTCGAATGCTTATGGATCAATATCGTAACCGATAAAGCACAAGGTGGGGTATGAGTTGGTGTCTGCTACAGATCACAAAATCACACAAGGGAACAGGATGACTGCCTTCTTACACACCTATTTATAATGTGTATGATAATATAATATGGCAAAATTTTATGATGATGAGAGTAGTCAACCAGTGGAAAAATTTGCCAAGGGCTGTTATGGTTTTTCTATCACTGACAATTTTGAAGTCAATATTGGATGTTTTTCTAAAAGATACGCTCCAGGAATTATTCTGGGGAAGTTTTATGGCCTGTGCTATGTACAGAAGGTTACACTAGTTGACCACAATTGCCCCTTACTAACTGCGGCATGTAACCTGTCATTTAAATCAGCTCATGTACCAGATGACTAGAGGATAGTTAATGTGACACCAATTTTTAAAAAAAAAAGCTCCAGAGGCAATCTTGGCAATTACAGGTCAGTAAACCTAACTTCAGTACCAGGCAAATTTGTTGAAACTGTAGTAAAGAACAGAATTACCAAATGCAGAGGAACACAATTTGTTGAGGAAGAGTCAACATGGCTTTTGGAAAGGGAAATCATGCCTCACCAATCTATTAGAATTCTCTGAGGAGGTCAACAAACATGGACAAAGGTGATCCAATGGCTATAGTGTACTTGGACTTTCAGAAAGCTTTTGACAAGGTCTCACCAAAGATAAGCAAAGTAAGCAGTCATGGGTTAAGAGGGATCTCCTGGATCAGTAACATGTTAAAAGATAGGAAACAAAAGGTATGAATAAATGGTCAGTTTTTAGAATAGAGAGGTAAATAGTGGGGTCCTCCAGGGATCTGTACTGCGACCAGTACTGTTCAACATATTCATACATGATCTGGAAAAATGGGTAAACAGTGAGGTGGCAAAATTTGCAAATGATACAATATTACTCAAGATAATTAAATCCAAAGCTGACTGCAAAGAGTTACAAAGGGATCTCACAAAACTAAGTGACTGAGCAAGAAAGTGGCAGATGAAACTCAGTGTTGACAAATGCAAATAATCCACATTGGAAAACATAATCCCAACTAGATTCCAGAAAAACCTTCAGAAAGACAATGTAGGTGTAAGGAAGTGGCACGACCAAGATTAATAGGTTCCAAGGCCTGAAGAACATAAGAATGTCCATACTGGGTCAGACTAATGTCCATCTGGTCCAGTATCCTGTCTTCCAACAGTGGCCAGTGCCAGATGCTTCAGAGGGAATGAACAGAACAGGCAGTCATTGAGTGATCCATCTCCTGTTGTCCGCTCCCAGTTTCTGGAAATCAGAGGCTAGGGACACTCAGAGCATGGGGGTGCACCCCTGATGATCTAGCTAAAAGTCTCGTTCCTTTAACACTACCTCTCTTATTCTATTTTGTCTTCTGATTTCTTCTTTTCCTTTTTCTCTTCCTGTTCTTCCACTTCCTTCTTCTTATCTCCTCAGTGTTATTCATAATTCTCCATTCTTCATCATCTCCTCTTATTCCCCACCACACAACCTTCTGTTGTTTTTATCTTCCAACCGCTGTTTCCTCACCACTTTCTCCCAACCATTCTTAGTGTCTGATGATGCATCTGACCTCTAACCATAGCTG
Source organism: Mauremys mutica (assembly GCF_020497125.1). Classification (NCBI taxonomy): domain Eukaryota; kingdom Metazoa; phylum Chordata; order Testudines; family Geoemydidae; genus Mauremys; species Mauremys mutica. The sequence continues at coordinate 204,216,860 of NC_059073.1, read as the reverse complement.
TGCTCATCTTCCTAGATGCTTCTATGGCCCTCATCAACATAGACTGTGAGCATTTATGTGGTGCTTCTAATGTGTAATATAAGTGGTGCTACCAGTGATACTTGGTGAGATAGCTTTGCCAGAGGCCAGGAGATTGGGGATGGGGGTGAAATGAACTCTGTGCATTTTACCAATTTTGAAAATGCAATGTTTGTCCTTTTTTGCAAAGATCAGATTGAAAGCATATGTTGTTCTTTTGATACTCATCAGGCTGGACTAATAAACAGATGCTGTCTTTTCAAATCTTTACATTGCAAGAGTTAGGGACCTCATGTTCTCTTACTGCGGATGTGCTGATCACATATCTCCCACTAAGGTTAATGAGAATTACTTCTGTGCTCTGAGCATAGGTAATTTAAAGCCGTGCAACACGTCAACGTCCACAGGTTACTTATTTGCATCCCTCACCATTGTCATAAATAAATATCCTTTCTGCCAAATTTGCCAATATATAATGCCAAGATGATTTTTCACATGTATTCAGAAAATGTATGATGAGCTCTGGTTCTGCAGAGAGAACAGATCCTAAGGCCTTGATGACACTGGTGGTGCCATAGAGGGCATGCCTAAACTGCAGTGAAAAGCAGACTGCAGCCAAACCACAATGTGTAGCTACATGCAGTAGCTGAAGGCTCTGGCAGGCTGTAAGGAAAGGTTCTAGCAGCAGGGAGCTGCTAGAACCTTTCTGTGGCAGGGAAAGGCTCCACCAGTGGAATACTACACTGCTAGCAATAGCCATGTAGATGGGGGAGGCACTGCTTGGGCACGTAGAGAGCCATGTAAGATATATAGGGCAGTGGTTCCCAAACTTGTTCCGCCGCTTGTGCAGGGAAAGTCCCTGGTGGGCCAGGCCGGTTTGTGTACTTGCCGCGTCTGCAGGTTCGGCCGATCGCGGCTCCCAGTGGCCCCCAGTACATTCCTCAGCCCGCGCCGCTTCCAGCAGCTCCCGTTGGCCCGGAGCAGCGAACTGCGGCCACTGGGAGCCATGATTGGCCAAACCTGTGGACGCGGCAGTACACAAACCGGCCTGGCCCACCAGAGGCTTTCCCTGCACAGGCGGCGGAACAAGTTTGGGAACCACTGATCTAGGGGACGTGCCGCGTATGTACTCTACCCACTGCTGTAAGTGTAGATCTAGCCTAACTGTTGGCTGTTAGTAGAACTGGTTGAAATGTTTCTGTTAGAATGCTTTTCTGTCCAAAAATATCCATTTGTCAAAAATCAACATGAGCTGTAATAATTTTGACACTTCATTTAAAATAATACAAAAAGTACTTTCATAAGGTCAAAAATGTTCTGTTTAGATCGTTTCAAAATATTTCATAGTGAAATTTCTTGTATATTTTTTTTTATTTTTATACCAGAGTGTATTGTATTATTTTTATTTTTAAATGTTTGTTTATATTATATTATACAATTCAATAAAAATATCAAAATAAAAAAATTGGATTGATGCAAAATGAAAAATTTTCACAAATGTTTTGTGGGAGATTTCAAAACTTTGATTTTTCATTTGAAATCAGAATTTTTTTATGTTGAAATTTCCTGCAGAACAGAAATTTTGAGTTTCTATTTGTTAGAAACGTGCAGCAACTCTCTGAGGCAGCAAAGCCTCCCATACAGGTAATACAGACTCACAGACGCAAAGGAGAAATAGGGGCAATAAGGGAAAGAAAAACATATATTTGAATTATAATTTAAATTCAAAGGATCAGTGTATAAAAACAATAGCATTGGGAGTTAAGGCACCATATAGCACAGCGTATGTGGAAACAACAGCAAAAACCCCTTGTCCTGTAAATACAATTTTTTTGTGATTTATAACCTGTCTTTTCTTCATTATTTGAAGACTATTCAGCCCCATAGCTGAGGTATAACCATCTTTTTTTAACCTATTTTTTGTTTTTCTGAACCCTATACACTCTTGAGCTACAACCTCTTTTGAACAACTCCACTGGCACAGAAGGTTGCAGACTTGGTGATCTGGGGAATTTCCTCTGGAAAGGGGATTCCTTGGATAGCATGAAAGCAGTGTACTATCAGCTTGGACACAGCAGAACTGTAGGATGATTTGGGAATACAGTTAAGATACCAACTGCATTAGAAAATGGAGCCATTTATTAACATTGTTGGGAGTGATCCCCTGGTATGCTCATGTTTGTAGTGTTATGGGTTAGTCTACACTGCAATTTGTACAGATCTCTCAAAATTAACCCTGTCCGCACTGGACAGGAGAAAACTATGTTCCAGGGCAGAAGCCACACTTTGTCATCTCACAGCTACCACAGAGCTTTCTCAGGAGAGGGGTACTACAGTCTGGTGGTGAGGAAACTCCCTATATGGAAAGCCTGGTGGGAGCTGTGGCCAAGGGAATCCCTGGTTGTGGGGGCACAGAGTTGGTGCAGAGACATAGGTCTTCCATGCAGATGGTCCTGGTCTCCTTTGCATTCTCCAGGATCCATAATCCTGGAGAATGCATAATCACCTTGATGGAACAATCCCAAATAAACTCTGCAAAAGGATCCTCCCTCTTAGGCTACATCTACACTACAGTGGGGATCAAAGCTCTGAGATCGATCCACCGGTGGTCGATTTGGCGGGTCTACTGAAGACCCACCAAATCGACAGCAGATAGCTCTCCAGTCGACCCCTGCACTCTACCCCCAACAAGAAGAGTAAGGTAAGTCAACAGTGTAGACCCCGTGGTAACTCACCTTAAGTTATGTCGACTCCAGCTATGTTATTCATGTAGCTGGAGTTGCGTAGCATAGGTCGACTTACTGCAGTAGTTTACACCTAGGAAAGGCTATGTAACTTGCCCAATTTTGGAATCAATGTCAAAGCTGGGCTCATTTAGAAGATTGTGTCTCCAGTCCTGTGCACTAGACAATGGCCTGACTCTCCTCTGCCATGCATCTGGAGTGAATGTAAAACACTGCCAGATCAGAGTGGGAGTGTTTTATACCCCTTTAGCACAGATGTAAATGATGGCACAAGGTGCAATGCTGTGGAGAATTAATCCTTGTGTATATCAGCTCTTCAGTTTCAGCAGCTGTTTCAAGCACTGTGCTATTTACACTAGCTCTTAATTGGTTTAATTGATGGCAGCTTTAATTGACAGTACTGAGAACAGCAGCCAGAGTATGAGTCATCCATATTAGAGTTCTCACTACAGCAGCTGACTCAGCATGAATTTTTGTAAAAATGATTTAGCGTAGACAAAATTCTACTGCAAGTAAACATTATAAGAAATCTTTTTGAAATGTCCTCAATACTTAGATGCAAATAACTTCAGTGTAAGCTTTCACTTTGAATTGTGTGTGTTGTATCTATTGTATAGAAAGGGAACTGTCCTCTATTGTTTGGAAGTAGTCAGTTAGCTAGGATTTGTCTCTCTAATGCATGGTTCCTCTAAGTTTGTCCACAGAGCTAGGGAGGCACTTTGCATGCATGTATGTGAAGTTATGAAGTTTGGCTATGTATGTGTTACTGAAACATGTTGTGAGGTCGAGAATTCCCACAAGCAGCCTTTCAAGTACAACAGTAAAAAGGCCAAACAACGTTAATGTCTTATTGAGGAAATGCACACAAGGATTACCCCAGGAACTGTGTACAACAGTAACCTCTCAGAGATAGCACTACACAATGGGAAGTGTTTGGCCCAGGTCACAGCAAAAGAGCTTTCCAGCAAGTGGGAAGAAAATATAATGAAGGGACCTCACTCTCTCTACAACCGCACACCTGAAAACACCTGAGGATTTGACCAGGGCAAGACAGTACTGCTCTGGGTTCCTAACCTGGGAAGCTGTATGTGTCCCTACCTGTGTGAATGCTGGTGAAAGTGCAAGCTTGGAGGGCTTTGCAACTTGTCACAGCAGCACAGTATGATCCATCTTCCCTTTGGATGTTTCATGTCCTGCTATCTATACTTCTATCCTTTATGGAGTCTTCCAATATTCCAACTAAAGAAATTGATCTTTTACCCCCACAAGTAGTGGCTTGTTCTCAGAGGTGAAAGTAAGCCGGTGCGGTCCGGTACAGCGTACTGGCAAGAGCCAGTACACAGTGCTGGACCGCATTGACTTCCATGGCGGGGACTGAAAGGGCTCTGGGCTCCCCGCCGCTGGAGAGGAGAGATAGCAAGAGGGCAGGGTGAAAGAGAAGAAATTGTGGATTGGAAGTGGGAGACAGGACTGGAAGAATAAGGAATGGTGGGGTGGAGGAATGGAAGTAGGAAAGAGTGATAGAAGTGGGGAAGCAGAAATGAATATTATTCATTTGGGAAAAGAAATCAAAAACAAGAAGCAAAACTCTTACAGATCTCAGCACCGAGCTTACAGGCTATTTGAGTAGCTCAGCACAGTGCCATGTGCCAGCCTAAGGCAGATTCTCATCAAATACAAAATTAGTGACCATAACCTAGAGGAGGCTGCTGCGAGAAACATAGCATGGGATGGGGTACATCTAGAGAGGAACAGTGACAAAGAGAGGAGATGGGACAGAGAGCCACTTTCTACTCCAACTATAGCACAGTACAAAAGACATCTCCATACATGCCAGCTGAAGTGACAAAGGACTTCCCATTTCAGTGCAACAAGGAAATGCTGCGCTTGACTTTGGGGAAAGATGGCAACAGAGCTGGAATAAAGCCTGAGCATTATTGTCTGCGTATTTCAAAATCTCAGCTTTCGTAGCGTAGTAATAGCTCTTGTGGGTGTGAAGAAAAGTTTGAAAACATGAAGTGCGTGTAAGCACAGCAGCACTAGCAGCCTGAGGCTGCAGAGAGCCTGAAAAAATTGCTCTGAGGGAAGAGTCCATGCAACCTATCAGGGTGGTAATGCCAAGCTGCTGTGCTTTGTTCTGCAGAACGCTGCTGTGAGCCGAACCACTAGGCAGGATGGGTGGAGGACATCAGTTAGGGCTAGGGTTGCCAACCCTCCCGGTTTCACCAGGAGTCTCCTGGAATCGGGCTCTATCTCCTGGACATTAGGGAAGCCAATCTGAGCTAGGTTAGGTTGCTAAAAGTCCGGCGGCGCAGCGGGGCTAACGCAGGCTTCCTGCTGCCCTTGCCCATGCCGCTCCCGGAAGTGGCCAGCACATACCTGTGGCCCCTGAGGGATCTCCATGCGCTGCTTGTGTCCCGAGCGCTGACTCCGCAGTTCCCATTGGCCGGGAACTGTGGCCAATGGGAGCTGTGGGGGCAGTGCCTGCAGGCCGAGGCAGCGCTCAGAGCCCCCTTCCCATCTCCTCCCCGGTTCCAGGGGCTGCAGGGATGTGTCGACTGCTTCCGGAAGCTGCGCAGGGCCAGGGCAGGCAGGGAGCCTGTCTGAGCTCTGCTGTGCCGCCAACCGGGAGCTGCCCAAAGTAAGCACCTCCCGGCCGCAGCCTACACCCTGCATCCCAATCCTTACCCCAGCCCAGAGCCCACTCCTGCACCCAAACTCCTTCCAAGAACCTACACCCCTCACCCTCCCTGCATCCCAATCCCTACCCCAGCCCAGAGCCCACTCCCTCCAAGAACCTGCACCCCTCACCCTCCCTGCACCCAGCCCAGAGCCCACTCCTGCACCCAAACTCCCTCCAAGAACCTACACCCCTCACCCTCCCTGCATCCCAATCCCTACCCCAGCCCAGAGCCCACTCCTGCACCCAAACTCCCTCCAAGAACCTGCACCCCTCACCCTCCCTGCATCCCAGCCCTGAGCCCCCTCCAGCACACACACTCCCTCCAAGAGTTTGCACCTTGCACCCCTTTCCTGCACCCCCACTCCCTGCCCCAGGCCCAGCCTGGAGCCCCCGCCCATACTCCAAACCCCTTGGCCCCAGCCCAGAGCCCACCCCCCGCACCGCAACCTCCTGCCCCAGCCCGGTGAAAGGCAGTGAGTGAGGGTGGGGGAGAGCGAGCGATGGAGGGAGTGTGGCAGGGCCTCGGAGAAGGGGCGGGGCAAGGGGGTGTGTATGATCAGACAGTTGCCAACCCTCTCCCCCTTTGCCCCTACAGTGAATGGGCGCGCTCATTGCCCGCCGAACGGCCAGTGCCCATGTCAGTCACAGCTTTTATCCCGCCCCTTTTCCCCCTGCACAAGCAACAAGCATCGGGATTCAATCGGTGGGTTAGGTTGCGCTGAGACTTCTGACTTCTGCACATGCGCAGGAGGGAGCCTGGGGTGGTTGGTTCCCTTCCCTGCCCGAGCCCGGCTATCACGTGACCGCGCAGGCGGGCCTGAGGGTGGACTGGTCTCGTGTGGCGCGTGCGCAGTGGAGGCGGGCGCTGAAATTCAAAATCCAAAGAGCGGTTTGGGGTGGTGGTTTAGCCACTCCCGGAGCAGCGCGAGAAGGGACGGAGCGGGGGGCGCCGGGCAGCAGCAGCAATGGACCCCTTCACCGAGGTGAGCGGCCGGTCCCCTCCCCCACAGCGAGCAAACGACCGGGGTGGGAACGGCCCCCGTGGGGTGCGGGATCGGGGCGCTGGGATGGCGGACCCCGTGGGGTGGGGGGTCGCGGGCAGGGAGGGGGGGATCGGGGCGCTGGGGGTCGCTGCTGTAGGTGAGCTCGGTGTGACTCGATTCTGCCCCTTCTTCCCCCGGTCCCGGCCCAAACCGTTGCTCTTTCCACAGGCTCCTGGGCTGCGAGGTGCCCTGTTGGGGGGGGGGGTGGCCTTGACAGTGTCTGGGGATGGGGGGGGGGGCGCCCGGTGGAAGGTGAGACCCCAACCCCCCTCCAGCTCCACAGCCGGCAAAGCACGATGAGGTTCCGCCCCTGCTGCTGCAGTGTCAGTTCGTGCACGGTTGGCGTTACACAGCCTGTAAAAACGGGGCTGTCTCAGCGGCACTGCGGTGTCCCGTGTGTAGGGGGGTGCGACGGGCTTCTCGCTTGGAGCACGGGAGAGACTAGAGGCAATCGGGCAGGGCACCCCCGCGTAGCGCCTCTGGCAGAGGGAGCCACCCGTGTGGAGCTTCTCCCTTTCCTGACTTTATCATGTGGTCAAGGCGGCTACTGCTTCTGAGATGATGGTTAGACGTGGCTGCGCTTTAGGTGACGTGTGGCTTCTGCATACGAAATGTGAAGTCAAGGTGAACTGAGTGAGGTGGCTGCAATTGATCTAAATGTGCTACTTACAGAAAATAAAACATCTGAAGAATTGTTCTCCTAACTCCAAAGAGATGACACTGAGGTACCAATGTGGAGCTGACTTGTGTGGGTTGTTAATATGTTTTACTGAACACTAATGGTCTCAAGAAGTCCAATTTACCCTTTTTAACCCCAAACATTTGACACTCTTATCAATTATATATAAATTCAAAATGAATGCAGATTATCAGATTTTCTGCTATGATAAAATTTGAAATCTTAACTGAGACTGGTCTAAACAGTTTGTGTACTGATGTAACTGAAGTTTAAAAACTAATTCTATATTGGTTTTAGTTAAATTATCGCAACCCCCCCAACACTTTTAAACTGGTTGAAGAGTATCTGAATGTTTTACAGAGATTTAATTTAAATGATTGAAGAGAGCCTGCACAAAGAGGTAGCACTCGTTTAATTAAATTGGAGCAGAAACAGTAGTTCTGCCTTCAGTTTATGTTAAAACTGAGTCCATCTAGTCTCTATGTATGTAACGCTTGTTATATATAAACAACTTAACATTGCTTCCTTAATTGGTAGTGGGTGACCTGATGAGACTTGTCTTAAATTCCTTTTCAAGTCCAAACTACTGAACTGAGTTTAAAATTGTTTTTGCATGCTGGGAAGTATTCCAATATGCACACAACCTTGTTCATAATTGAATTTTGAGAAGTACAAGCTGGAGCTGTTAGGTTGTTCCTTAGAGTAAACTTTAGTCAAATATTTCACAATACTAACGGGTATCTCTCCAGGGCTTCAGAAGAGAAGCGTCCTTCAAGTAACAACTGTTTGGAGGAACTGATTCCATTATTTCTGGAAAGGAGTATGATATGCTAGTATTGGTCAGCCTTCAAGCCTAACACAACTTTCCTTGAACTAAAATTAAATACCAAGCACCATCTGTTTAATATTTTAGTTACATTAGTTGTATAATAATATATCTCTTGATAAGCCATAGGCTATGTCTACACTGCGTACCTTACAGCGGCACAGCTGTGCTACTGTAAGGTACTCAGTGTAGCTGCTCTTTGTTGGCAGGAGACAACTCTCCTGCTGACAAAATAAAAATCACCCCCAATGAGGGGAGGTTTGTTGGCTGGAGAGTGTCTCCCACTGACTAATTGCTGTCCACACTGGCGCTTTCCATCGGTAAAACTTTTGTTGGCCGGTGTGTTTTTGTTTTTTTTCCCCCACACTCCTGACCGACAAAAGTTTTACTGATGAAAGTGCAGTGTATACATAGCCTTAAGATACAAAAACTAACACGATCTTGACTTCTGAATGTCAGCTAACAATTTATCACTGTCTCGTCTACACTACAGACCTATATCAATATAAGTACGTTTACTCAAGGGTGTGAAAAATCCACACCCCTGAGTGACACGGTTATGCCAACCAAACCCCCTGTGTAGATAGTGCTATGTTGGCAGGAGAGCTGCTCCTTCTGACATAGCTATCACCTCTCTCCCATGGGCTTAGAGTGTCTTCATTAAAGTGTTACAGTGGCGCAGTTACGCCTATGCAGTACTCTAAGTGTAGACATGCTCTTAACAATGTTTAGCTGTGTAGGTGAGAAGTGAGATAACGTGGAGCCCTACACTTGTATGCCCCTTTAAGATACGATAATAGATCATGCATGGACTATGTACACAGTTAGTTTGTTATATATTTAGGAAGTATGTTTTTATGGCAAGTACTAAAAACTGCGAACATTCTAATTAAACTTCTAGCCCTTGGCAAAACCCTTACACAACACGGTAAGACTATCTTCTTTCCCTCTCCCTCCTCCTCTTCCCCCGCCCTCCTCAAATGCCAGTGGGCTTCAAAACTAATTCTAACGGTCACTTCAAACTGTGGCTTATTCATCAAGTGTGTAAGAGCAGAATTTGAGTTATGACTATTACTTGGAAAACTTGAGCATGCTGCAAACCAGTAAAAGTTTGAGTTCAACAATGGAGCTGCACATTCTTTTAAAATGACATCCTAGCTGCAGCAACTGAAACTTCACTCACACTGGGCTAACGGAACAGAATGGAATGTGGATGCGTATTTGAATAACTCTGCGTGTCCCACCGTACACATGCTATTTAACTATTCCTTTGCTGCATATTTATTACTTAATCTCTGCATCTGAAAACTTTCTCACACATGCATGGTTCCCTGTGCACTTCACTTTTTTGTGGGGGAAGCGGGGTAGAGCAAGGGAACAGGGAGGAGTCCAAAACTGACATGCAATTTGTCAGTACAGGCGCTCCTGGCTTCATGTAGTTTTCCAGAGTCCTCCTTTGTTAGTTACAGAAATTTAGAGTCAGCGTTTTGCTTTCACACAGAACTGCTGAGATTGACATTCCATTAGTCATACAACAAGAACATAAGAATGGCCATACGGGGTCAAACCAGTGGTCCATATAGCCCAGTATCCTGTCTTCTGACATTGGCCAGTGCCAGGTGCTTCAAAGGGAATGAACAGAAAACAGGGCAGTTATCAAGTGCTCCATCTCCTCTCACCCAGTCTGGCAGTCAGAGGCTTGGGGACACCCTAAGCATGGGATTGCATCCCTGACCATCTTGGCTAATGGTCGTCGATGGACATATCCGCCATTAACTTATCTAATTCTACTTTTGACCCCAATTATACTTTTGGCCTTCACAACCTGCCCTGGCAACAAGTTTCAGGTTGATTATCAGGGTGGATAAAAATCAATGATTTAAAAAAAAATGGATTTTTTAATTTAAATTGGAATTTTTTTATTTAAATAGGATTTTTTTTTATAAAATGCTTTTTTGAGGAAAAAGCCTGTCCAAAGATAGTTTTAATTAAGCTATATTGTAGCTCAAAGAGAGTTCCTCATGGAATAGGGATTATACATTCTAATTCCACAGTATGAGACAATATATTCATGTAATGTTTAAGAAAAGTTTTGTAAATGAGTTCCAATAGTTCATGGATTAGGGAACCAATTTTATGAGGTTCCGGGGCTTCTGTATAGATTATTTAGGTTAATCTTTCTATCTACCCAATGGGACTCAGTGCTGAGTCTAGAAGATACCATCAGAGATGCTTAGTTTTGCAGTTCTCAAACTATGGATTTGTCTCCAAAGATAACATGCTTGTTAACAGCAAAAATGTTTTTAAATAAATATATAGAGGTGAAAAATAACATATCTCAACCCTATTGTCCCTCTGCAAATTTGTGTACACAGAGTCAATCATTTACCTCTCTAAAAGTGCAAAGTTTCAAAAAGTTCAAAGTATAGAAGATTGTTGGGGGTGGAATAGATCTGGACAAGGAGAAGAAGTCTGGAGGTAAATGTGAGAAGGGAGGGACAGGCAGTAGAAACAAAAGTGAAACTGTTTGAGCAGCATATTCCAGAAATCTTTCTGAGTGTAGCCTTACCATACCATTCTCTCACTAGAGGGGAAAACCTTTAATGGCAGCAGACCCTAAAAGAGACCCAGTTTGGGTGGTCTCTATCTCTGAGTTGTGAAGAATATGTATTAAGGTTATAACAATCAACAAGAATGCACTTTTATGTAGAAATCCATGATTAAATCGCATCTTCCTGACTAGTGATTTAAATCACTATTTAAATCAAATCCCCCCTGTTGACTATGCACTGAGTGAAGAAGTACTTCATTTTGTTTGTTTTAAACCTGCTGCTTATTAATTTCACTGGGTGTGAACCCTGGTTCTTGTATTACATGGAGGGGTAAATAACACTTCCTTATTCACTTTCTCAACATTATTATTGATTTTTATGAATCTCTATCATAGCCCCCTCCTTAATTGTCTTTTTTTTTCCCAAGATGAAAAATCCCAGTCTTTTTACTCTCCTCATATGGAAGATGTTCCATACCACTAATCACTTTTGTTGTTGAGTTGGGGGCGATCAGAACTGTACACAGTATTCAAAGTGTGGGCATATCATGCATTTATATAACGGCATTATGATATTTTCTATCTTATTATCGATCTCTTTCCTAATAGTTCCTAACATTCTTCTAGCTTTTTTTGACTGCTGCTGCACATTGAGCAGATGAAACTTTGTCTAAGTATCTGAAGTGTTTTAGACAGTTAAAGTCTGAAATTTATATTTGACTGCTGTGACTCAGGGAGGATAATGGGTTACACAGCTCACAGAATTTAACTACTTAGCGCTGTGTTGTGGTGATAGCACAAAGTGCTGCCTTTTCAAAGTGAACTAGAACTTTCATAACTGAACTTTTTTTTGTCTCAAAGTGCTTAATTTAGCGCAAAGGAGTTTGTCACATTTAAAAATTGATTAAATCAAGCAGTACTGTATTCCTTAAAGTATTTGTATTAGATATTGCTTAAGTAGTACTTGAAGACAGAGTAACTCCAAATATCACTTGTTACAACTTCTAAACCAGGGGTTCTCAAACTGAGGGTTGCAAGCTGTCAGCCTCCATCCCAAATCCTGCTTTGCCTCCAGCATTTATAATGGTGTTAAATATATAAACAAGTGTTTTTTAATTTATAAGGGGGGTCGCATTCAGAGGCTTGCTATGTGAAAGGGGTCACCAGTACAATAGTTTGAGAAACACTGTTCTAAACTTTCATTGAAGTGATTTATACGTAATGGAGTAGGTCAGTACGCTCAAAATGGCATGTGAACTATAACAATTAGATCAGTGGATCAGAAGAAATATCCCATATATTTGGGGATGTAACTGATATATCTTTGTTTAAATGGAATACTTATGTCAGTATAAAGATAAATATTGTGATGGTGTGGTTTTGTGTGTTTTATTTTTTGCCATCTAAACATGGGAGTACAGATCTCTTTTTAATGGCATCCTCTGCATCAATGACATCTTCAAAATGCTCTTCTTTCATCCCTCTAATCCCTACATCCCTTCAGAACCTGTTAATGGTGCACCTCAGTCAGCTAGAAGGGTTGCTGTAGAGCAAGGGTCGGCAGCCTCTGGCACGCAGCTTGCCAGGGTAAGTACCCTGGCGGGCTGGGCCAGTTGGTTTATCTGTCACAGTTTTGGCCGATCGCGGCTCTCACTGGCCGCGGTTTGCAGTCCCAGGCCAATGGGGGAGGTGAGAAGCCGCAGCTAGCACATCCCTCCCCTGTGCCGCTTCCTACCTCCCCCATTGGCCTGGGACTGCAATCTGCGGCCAGTGGGAGCTGCGATCGGCCAAAACTGCCGACGCGGCAGATAAACAAACTGGCCCAGCCTGCCAGGGTGCTTACCCTGGCAAGCCACGTGCCAGAGGTTGCCGACCCCTGCTGTAGAGAATGCACATCTGCAATGTAGCTGGCATGTACACCAATTTTGGCAACTTGGTTTAAAAAACCCCAAACTAACCAAAAAGTTGACTGTTTTAGCAATGCTACTGTCACCTGGCAGTTTAGAAGTCAGTTGTCACTAATTCACTATTAGTCACTGTCATTACTTATGAATTTCTTTAATTAGAAGGATAGTGTAATTAGTAAGCTTGCAACAGCTGAAAGATGTACAGTCTTTTGTTTCCATAGTGGGAATCTTTTGTGTAGGACAGTGGTCTCTAAACTTTTCAGCGTTGCACCTCCTCATACTTCTGTCCACATCTCCTCCCCACACCTGTCCGTGGATCCTGGGGAGGGGGGAGATACTGTGGCTGGGCATAAGGGGGCTATGGCCATAGATCGGGGTGAGTCTGGGGGCCAGAACTGGAGCTGTGGCCAGGGACCGAGGCTTGGGGCAGGGCCGGGGCTGATTGTGGAGCCATGGCCAGGCCGCAGTCAGGGGCTGAGGCTGGGGGCGGTGTCGGGAGCTGTGGCTGTGGCCAGAGCAGACATGGGAGCGTAGTGGGGCTGGGTGGCGCTCTCTCTGCATCCTCCATGGGGTCCCGCTGCACTCCCTGAACGTTCCTCTGTGCCCCCCTGCAGGGCGCACCTGACAGTTTGGGGGCCTCTGGCGTAGGACGTTAGAAACATGTAACTGAGAATTTACTGTAAAAATTCAGTGTTTCAGTAATTTATACTTTATTAGTAACGTGTTTCCACTAGAATACTGAAGTATGTAACAATCTGTGCCTTTCTAAATATTTAGAAACTTCTTGAACGAACCCGTGCCAGGCGAGAGAACTTGCAGAAGAAAATGGCTGAGCGACCCACAGCAGGAATGAGGCCCACGATGCAGACAAAGAGAGCTAGAGAACCTTTGTCAGAAACTAGTAACCGGTCACCTTTGCCCAGTGAAGAAGGTATCTTGCATAGGCATAGTACAAAAATAAAAAACCTCTTGAAAAATCATATGGCTCACTGTTTCTATGTGAAAACGCCCATTTACTTCTTTTGACACATACTACTTTGACTAAAAAAATGATACGTTTTAGCACCAAAGTTTAACCCTCTTCTTTCTAAACTCAGCAGTAAGGGATGCTGTTGCCTGCCTTTTTAATTAGGTCCAAAATGTTACTAGCCTCTAAACTGGTAGCAAATGTCTTGCAGATGACTAAGTAACTTAAATGTAGTGCCCACTTAATAGTTTAAACAAATCACTGCTATGAAAGTCACTCTCCTTAGTTAGTAATACTGAAACACATTTGGGAATGCAGAGTTTAAAGGGACAATCAAGATTTGATGATGGACATAAAGACTGGGGGAACTATTCTTCCCCCCCGCCCTTTTCTTTTTTTTAAAGGAACACTTACATAAGACATAGGGGAGGGCTTAAAAATTGAAAAGCTGTTTCAGAAAGATGGAGTATGTTCAGTGCTTTTAACTGCAGGCTGTGGAGATGATGGCGGATAACTGACTGGTTCAAATACTTTTAACTTTTACAGTGAAACCTAGTACAAAGCCATCCCCATCAAAAAGGCTCTGTCCTGACAGCATGGAGGTTCCCGTTTCTAGTTCAGAGAATAGACAGCCAGTTAATTCAACGTCCATGAAACATCTTCCTACTGAGATGGCTGAACAGCCACAAGCAACTGCAAATAACAGGGCTCCCTCAGTTCAGCCTGTTCCACTGCTTGTTGAGAAGGAAGAGCAGAACTTGAAATCTGAAGTACCTGTAGCCCTTACAGTCAAAACACGTATGCAGAAACTGGCACAACAGCGACGTTGCTGGGATGATAATGGTATGTCCCACTTCATATAATTTAAAAATTAAACGATTTGTCGTGACAGTGGTGTAAGTAAGCACTAGAGAATTTTTTTTCTCAGTGACTGTTCCTGATACAGGATTTCTTTAAATTCCTGACTTTTATATTTTTTTTGTAATATGAATACGGTGGGAAAAGAAATGGGTGCCCAAAAAAATGGAAAGTCATTGAGAATACATCTTCTGTACACTCTACCAAACCCCGTCTGATTTTTACATCATTGTTAACTTGGTGTAATCAGTTTTTAGAAATTTAACATTTCTTGGGTTCTAGTGAAATAATCAGGGCCACCCGGGGGGGGGGCGGCAAGTGGGGCAATTTGCCCCGGGCTCCACAGGGGCCCCCAGGAGAGTTTTTTGGGGCCCCTGAAGCGGGGTCCTTCGCTCGCTCCGGGGGCCCCGGAAAACTCTCGCAGAGCCTGGGCCCCAGGAGCTGCTTCTGCTGCTACTGGTCTTCATCGGCGGGGGGGGTCCTTCCGCTCCGAGGCTGAAGGACCCCTCCCCCCCGCCACCGAATTACCGCCGAAGCGGGACCCGCCGCCGAAGTGCAGCCGGGTCTTCGGCGATAATTCAGCGGCAGGGGGCTCTTCCATTCCAGGACCCGCCGCTGAAGTGCCCCGAAGACCCGGCTGCACTTCGGTGGTGGGTCCCAATTCGGCGGTGGGGGGCCCCCGCCGCGGGTCTTCGGGGCATTTTGGCGGCGGGTCCTGGAGCGAAAGGACCCCCCGCCGCCGAATTACTGCCGAAGCGGGGGGCCCCTGCTGCCGAAGACCCCAGGCCCCTGAAATCCTCTGGGCAGCCCTGGAAATAATCTGCCATTGTCTTTGCAAAATAACCTAACAATTGTAATTGAGTTGCATAGGAACTTTATTTTGACAAAAGGTGGACTCTTTCTAGTGTCTTCTGTTTCAAAAAGTGCGTGTAGCTCTTAACTACCTGTCTTAATTTTCAGATCCATCTGAAAGTTCTCCCCTACCTCCACTCCTGTCAAAAGAACAGGCTGTTTCCCCACCCAAACAGCCATCTCTCGCAAGTGATACCCCAGTTGGGAGAAAAGGCCGTTTAGCTAACCTTGCTGCTACAATTGGTTCCTGGGAAAATGATCTAAGTCATCCATCTGCAAAGCAAAACAATACACAAGAACAGCCTGGCACTACTTGTTTATCCAAATTGTCCACTACAAGTGAAGCATCTGCTCGAATCAATAGCGGCAGTGTAAAGCAGGAAGCTGCATCCTGTTCTCAAAGGGCTGTTGAGGTATCTGTAAATAAATCAGCAACCTCCAAGATATTGGTGAGTGATCAAATTTAACAACTAACCTGATGTCTTTTTTTGTGGGATGGATGTTACCCGTACATGTCTAATCTGAATGTTAGTGACAAATGATCATGACCATTTTAAAATGAGTAACCTTAATTATTTCTTGTTTATCATTTCAATCTTAATACCGTTGATCTGACACTTAAAAGGTATCAGAAGCTTCTTCTCTTTTCATTGCAAAAATTAAGATGGACCATATGAGCAAGAGAGGGGAGCAATGACTTCCGAATGTATGTGAATTGCACTCCTTTTTAGTCACCAATAGGGATTTGTAAGAGTGGCACGCTCCCTGAGTAAATTGGCAGGCAGGAATTATGAGGGTCTGGCTTTTAGAAATCAATTGTTCATGTGGTTGATTGCAAGTCTCAACTGTAAATGTAAACATTTTTATAAAATTCAAGTCAGACATCTGAAAGTAGTAGCATCTGTTATGAAAATTATCCCATTCATGAACTTGCAGTGTTCCACTGAATTTAGAATTAAGGATACACATATTCTTTAATATTAGTCTAACAGGTGGCAAATTATATAATCCAAAATAGAAAAACTGATGTATTGGATTTAAGGGTGTCATGTAACTTGTTTTGCCTTTTCTATTGTTCTCTTGGGAAATAAGAGTGTTCAGATTTCAAACAGTGCTGTATGCGACATTTCTTCATCTAGCTTTTTCTGGGTGAGTGAAGAATGTGTGGTCTTCCCATTTAATTAAGATCATCGCCAAATGTATATTTCTTTTTCTCTTTAGGGACCAAATTACTTAGCAAAATCCTCTAGAGTAACCAGTCCCAGTCCTAAGGAACCTGAGGTACCACAACTATTAAAAAAGAAGCCCTGCAGCCCCCAGAAAACAGAGGAACTTAAGCCAACAGTAAAACCAATCTTATCCCAGCCAGTTCAGTCCAAAGAAGAGCCAATCAAAAGAACACATGTGCAACTTGAATATAAGGATAAGCCTACAACACCAGGTAAGTGACCTATTTTTTTAAACCAATGAGTGATATCGTTGCTTTTTAACCATTAACTTCAGTTTTAAATTTAACTTATTGTAAATGTTTCCAACAAACTGTACTAATCTTTTTTCCTTGAGGTCTAAAACTACCTTTTTAGCTAATGCTGGTCTATACCATGTAATGATTAGCTGTTCATATTTTGAATTTCTTGTAACTTTTTACTAATAGAATTCTAATCAAGCATCCTAGTAATAATTTAAGAGAACTTCCATAAATATAGCTTCCATATTCTCATCTTTCTCTGAACATAGTTTTGGTAGCTCTCACTGGAACCATTTTAAGCTCTGAACTAACTTCTTTATATATAAAGAATATTTCAATCCCTTTAAAACCAGGTGTCACAATTTTGGTGTTTTTGAACCCTCCCCGTGGTCTGCTGAAGGAATGCTCTGCTCGCTCAGGCCTCTAGCAGTTTCCACTCTGGGTAGGGATCAGTCCCTTTCCCTTCTGACCAGGGGTTTAGGCTTACAGCACCTTTGACCGTTGGGATCATAATGAATTGAATCAGTTCAAGCTGGCCTTTTATACCCCAAATTCTTTCTTTGTCTGCTGTGTCTTTTGAGCCTATCCTGAACCAGTATATGCAAACCACCCCAAGGGATGGTACTGTTCTGGAGCTGTTTATAGTCCCAGTCACTGCAAGAATTACCTCTACTGTTTCTAGTTCTTGGATGAGCTGCAGTAACCGTTCACTATGAGTAGAACGTAATCCCTGGCCTGCAACTATACATATTAACTTTATGACGGTTATACAATACTCTCCAAAGATACTGCATATGGTTGTGCTATGTCACACTAGCCAACTTGGTACATTTAAAGTGATTTGCAAATTATTAAATCATATAGGTTCTTGCTGCACATGGACCAAAGAGGTGTTCGGTAGATATCTTACACAGGAGTTACAGCATGAAACTTTCATCCATTTCTCAGTTTCTAAAGATGTGTGTAATGTTTGGATTTTTATGAGAGCACTTCTAGTGACTCTTAATGATGTGACACTAGAAGATTAGGGAAGACTACTTGAAAGTAATCACAGTCTCATGTACCTAGTTGATCAGCTTTACAAAGAACTGAGCTGGACTGGCATACTGAACTTTGTTTCATTTTTTTTTTTAAAGGGTAGCTCTACAGTTTTGCTTCACTAAGTTTCTCTTTCCAAGACTCACTTAGAGTAGAAGACAAATCTATGCTATTATACTCAACAATGCTATTTTAAAGTAAGGTAAATGCCAAGCAGCTTCTCCACCTTCTATTTCTCAGCCACTTTGTACTGACTTGTAAGTGAGATCTGGTTCTCACTTACTGACTTACTGACTTGTAAGTGAGATCTGGTTCTGGAGAGAGTAGGTGAGGAACCAAGCCATTTTAACTATCAGTTGATGGACCTTTGCATTGAGAGACGTCTCTCACTCTAAACTTTGATTTGCACTGCTGTAATGTCCATTCGTCTTCTGTTTGGAGAAAGAGCAACAATTACATGCTGAACATGTTCAAAAGATAGTGGAGTACGGTATGCAAAACATTGAAGGCTTTACAAGAAAGCAACTAATATGTTTATGGTCTAAAAATTGTTAAAAGTGTGTGACTCTTACAAAGCTAAAACCATTGTTTTTTGTAGGGGGATCAGGAATCAAACCCTTTCTGGAACGTTTTGGAGAACGCCTTCAAGAGCATAGCACTCAAAGTCCTGCTACAACTACTACTGGATACAGAACACCCATTATTACCCCAAACACAAAGACAATCCAGGAAAGACTTTTCAAACAGAATGAAACATCCTCCACTGCCAGTCTAGCACAACAGCTCAAGCAGGTATGGTTTGCTAAATTTTAATAGTTTACTTATAATCTTCAGGAATGTTTCTTAATGCTCTAAAACTGCCTAGGGATTAAAAAACAACAGCAAAAAAGTTTATAACATATATAGCTATAGCCTACAGTATGTTCTTGTATATTTCTCTTATGCTTAGGAACGTGAAAAGGAACTTGCTTGTATCCGTGGCCGGTTTGACAAGGGCAGTCTGTGGAGTGCTGAGAGAGGTGAAAATTCAAAAAGCAAACATCCAGAAATTAAAATGGTAATATACATCAGAGTGTATTTTGACGTGCCCATCTATAAATTGTCAGGGAACCCAGAACACATAGATAAGCATGTAAATGTACAATAATCTATATTAATCTTTGCTTGGGGACAAGCATATATAGGCCTGTACAAGACTTTATTCCAAGCAGTTTATATAATAATTACTAGAGTACCTCTCCTTTTCCCTTTTCTCCAAGAACCATAACTGTTTGTTGAAAGGGAAGGGGAAAAGATAGTATGAGCTTATCAACTTTATGATGATATGCTTTGGATTTAGCACTTTCTTACACGCTACAAAATCTTAACTTTTTTAAAGTGCTTGAAAGAAACAACTTAGAGTGTATGCGCTCTTGAGTATATTATATCTGCCAATATTTTAAAGGAAAATATTCAGTCTTCACTTTCATTTATTTATTACTTAAATTCTAATAGTATCTCAACAGTAGGTTTGCCTCACCTTCAAGCTAGGTGCTATTTTGCAATGTTAAAAATTTGTCCTTCTGGATATATAGTTTTAAAAACAAAAAAACTTCTCTCCATGGAATCTGACTTGCTGTGTTATTGCATCTGAGTAGGAGCCTCAGAGCTGTAACTTTTATCTTCTAGTCTTTCAAAATAAGACTGATATTTTTATAAAATTTGGTTTGAGTCAGTAATAAGGTTGTGGCTCGAATGTTCAAATATCAACTAGTTCGTTTAGTTCTACAAGCCACAAGTTATAGTACATTCTGAGACTGACTTTAATGTAATTTTTTCTTCTTCAGGAAAGCCAAGCTCAAGCTAGTTCAAAACAGCTCGCTAGTTCAGATGCTACTTCGCTTGTAGCAGCAGAAAAGACCACAGGATCTGAGATACCAGTAAAATCTCTCTCCTCGGAATCTTCAGGTGAGAAAAATCCTTCTTGAATTGATATGATTAATATTGGTGTAAAAGGTTTTGTGTTCATACTTTTGTTATGAACATTTGGGACTCTCAGCCCGGGTTAGAACTGGGCATAATGTATAGGCATACCACTTCCCCATGTGCTGCCAATGCATCTTGATCCTGACATGTAACATCACTGCACTTCCAGTCCTAGGCTTCTTTAACAGACTGTCAACAGATAATGGCATTTCTGATACAGGCAGATGTGAATTAAAATCACAAAAACTGACTGTAAAATATTAATCTGACATTTGTGTATGTAGGGAGTGGAGACAATATGTGTGAGGGCTGTAACTACCCATACTGGAATAATAAAACTGTGGAGTAACCCAATTGGGTGTAAGCCTTCCTTCCTGACTTCTGAGAAGCATCCCCTTTCCTTCAGTGTGATAGGCATCATGAAGCAGCCAAGTGTCTATCACCATAGGGGGGGAGGAGGAGGAGCAGTAACAGAGGGCTCCCTGAATCTGGCAGGATCTGGGAGGCTTATAGGACACTCCACCAAATACTTAACAGTCAGGGAATGAGAACCTAGGTGCCCTGCCCCATAGAGGAAAAAGGGACAACGTCCCCCTTATCACCCTTGTGCGTAGAGATGCTGGGCTGGCTCTGCACACCCAAACACAGCTGTTGAGGGCCAGGTGATCTTCTGCCCTAGTTTCTTTGTAGTGGGGTGACTCCTATGTCTTCCTTTGGAGTAGAGTGGAAGTCTGTCAGTACTGTTCCCATCCAAGCGTCTCTCTATTCATGAAGTAGGGGAAGGAGTCTTCCCCTTCCATGAGGTTCAAAATATTTCAGATTAAAACTTAAAATCAAAACAAAAAAAACTTACAGTACTATTTTGTCGATTATTCTTTTCTTCCACTTGTAGGTTTATGGACTTCTTAAGAATTAGAAATCAGACACAGTGCATACTTGCAATAATTTTACCTTACTTTTTTTTTAAAACTTTCCAGATGCTTCAAAATGTGAAGAGACTGAAAAACTCAATCCTCTGAAGACCACGTTGCTAAAGAATCCACTAAAAGTAGTATCTGTCTCAAAGCTTGAGCAATTTACAGAGAACGAGAATGGTTTGTAACACTTCATTAGCTAGTCCTAAATGAGCTTGATCACTATTATTTTGTCCAACAATACATCAATTTCCTGCAAATTAAGTGGGCTTCTAGTTCAGCAAGTGTCTTTTGCAATCAAAGCTTATATTTGAGATCAAATTCATATAAACATTCCTGGATTTCTTTAATTATTTTATCATAATTGGAAAATAGAAATATATTGTGATATTCAGGCTTCAAAGGAACATAAGACTTATGCTTATGAACTTATTGCAATGAAAAAATAACTGGTCCTACAGTGGTGAAACACTCACTTAATTTTAAGACCTCAATTCCAAGTTGGGATTTGTTTGCTAAGTGCATCTTTAACTGATTTCAAATGCCAATATTTCATGTAGTTATAGAAATAAGCCAGTACAGAACTACTTGGAAAATATTACTGCCTCTTCTATTTAATTACTTCCGCTTCTGTTTTAATAAAGATCAGTGCTTTAAAGGTACTACAGGTATGCTTATAAGTAATCTTGGGATCTCTGACTTTTCAGATGCAGTATGTGAAATTGAGATGAGTGTGAATGATAAAATGAATAGCTCAAAGGTAATAAATGACATCTTTGATGAAGTTCTTCAAGAGGATGGACCAGACATAGAAAAACTAAAGAAAGAAATGAGTATGAACCTGGAAGCTGAGAGTGATGATGAGCAGGAAGAGTCACTGAATATTTCATCAATGTCTCTGCTAACGCCATTAGCAGAGTCTGTTGGTGTTGTAAGTCCAGAGGTAAGAACAGATATTAAATACAGGAATCTACAATTTGACTGTACGCCAATAATGCTATTTCACAAATGTTTGTATTTTGTATTGTGGTCCCTGAACAAATATGAATAAAATGTGAGACTTTTCTGTTCAGTCAGTGAAATACTTACATTCTCACCAAAATGCCTCCAATTTAAGCCACTGTGCTTAAACACTTGTTAAAATAGCATGCAATCCTGTTTAACCTCTTTTCATAAGAGAAGCATCATATGCCTTGGGCAGTATGACTATCCCCACTTATTCCATGACCTAATCACTGATGCAGAATTTTTTTTTCACTGGGTTTGCTTCCTAGCTTTAACACTCCCACACTGTGAGATCTCCTTGAAACAAACAGCATCAGTTTGAAAGTTTAACTCAGTACCTACTATTCACTGCTGATACTGCGAAGGCAAGGGGAAAATAGTAGTTATCCTAAACTCTTTCCCTTCCTTTCTATTTTAGTGTACTTCATCCATGATAAACTGTGCTCTGTGGCTTGAAAGAGGTGCACACCAGCTTTATTTTTCCTATGACTGTCAGTTAGAGCTGCAGTTCTCCTGGTACTTGCCCTTCTGTGGTGGTGTGGGTGTGGTTGAGGGTCAACTAAATCACTCTGGCAACATTGTAGCAACTGTCTGCCACCCCTCAGCAGTTTAACAGCTGCTGTTTTATGTGTGAAGTGGCTGCATTTCAGTAATATAAAGCTTTCCTTTCACTTCTTAACTTTCATTTCTTCATAACAATCAACTTTGTGGAAATGGAACAGCCAAAAGATTATTGATGTTACTACTTCTTGTTTTCTAAAGAAATGATAGGGCTTTGCAGGTCAGAGGTGGTGGGGACAAACCGATATGTAATCTACTTTTTTCATCTGCACATCATACTGAACCCTGGATTTCCTCAAACTCATCTAGTGAAATCACTGTCTAGCGGTGGAAGAACCATAACAAACATTTTGGCAAATCTTCCTGCTGTTATGTGATTCTGGGGTTATAGCTTACAAGATAGCTGCAGCTTGGTGTTTGCTTAAATAACAAAAACGAACAAAAATGCTAAAGAAAGATTAAACTCTTATATAGCGTTTAAAAATACAACTAGAAAAGGAATGTTTTGACTCACTGCTTCCAAGAAGTTGTTAAATTACATTACCAGTCAAATACTTGCCTTTCCTTGGAGATGATGTTTCTATCCTGAAGTCTTTACTTAGCCAGAACTCCCATTAATGTCATTGGGAACACTGGCTGCATAAGGATAGCTGACTCTCATTCTTGGCCATCAGTCAGAATCTAGTAAATTGTTTCTGGTCCTATATACAGTGCCGTCTCGTAGAATAAAATATAACAGAACTAATTATGCAATAAGATACTTCATCTTCCCTTAAGATATTTTAAGGGTTTGTGTTTCCTGCTAGTGGATCTCAACTTAATGTCAAGCTGACAGCATCGTGTTCTTAAAGACTAACTTTATGTTCAAGTTTCAACCCACCTGTCAAAGTACCGAAAGGGATGGCAAGGAACAATCAATTAAACTGTCATTGTATATCCTAAGAGTATTTGCAAAGTACAGTTTAAATAGTTCTTCTGACTTTTATGGAAATGTAAATATAGGCAAGGGGTTGCTTACTCAAAGGGAATGCATGGGAAGAGTAAATAAGGGTGGAGAGAGAAGTAAAGGTGAGGGAGCAGAATAAGCCACATTTAACTGGCCACTTATTTATGATCCATAACTCTATTTTTTTCCAGGTTTTTGTTTCCCCTAGTAGGTCAGTTGCTGAGAGCAGCAGTATAAGTGATGAAAGTCCAAAGTCTGGCAAATTCCAAAGGACACGGGTCCCTAGAGCAGAATCTGGAGACAGTATTGGCTCCTTGTCAGAAGATCACAACCTTTTATATAGGTAACAAATTTTCAGAGGCTTTGGCTCAACTTTAAACATTCAAATCAAGTCACTGTGGAAATATTTGGCTTTATTAAACTGGGTACCTCCTGGAGAGGGGAAAGAGAGGCTTGAAAAAGCTTCAATCTTTTGGCCCCCAACAACAGACTATTTCAGTGATGTAGCTGTGACAGGGCTTTATCAAGAATTTCTCTTACTGTCATAGAGTTTAAGGCTAATATTGCAGGCCATTAAATTCACCCAGATACGTCTCTCTTAAGCCTCTAGTTAGACCAAAACATTTCAGCCCTCAGGGAAATTAAACTGTGTGCCAAAGGTAGAGAACAGGGGAGAACCAGATGCCACCAATGCCAGAGGCCCCTGCAATGGCAATGACCTGATAATGTGAAATGCCCAGATCCCTGCTGGCAATTGGTGAAGGCTTAAAGGCCTCTTCTACATCTTTATTTTTTTTTTTTTTTTAAAGTCATCTTTATATTGCCACAACCTTAATCTGGACAAAGTTGCAATACAATTGGTCCTATCTAAATGTGTTGACTTGGGCATTCTTCAGAATGTGTGGGCCAAATCCCAAAACATCAATGCTTTAATGTAAAAAGCTGTGCTGGACCCTAAAATGTTAAATGTATCTAACACTTTTTTCTTTTAAAAAGCATTGATGCTTATCGATCTCAAAGATTTAAAGAAACAGATCGTCCTTCAATAAAGCAAGTGATCGTTCGCAAAGAAGATGTTGCTTCTAAACTAGCAGTAAAAAGGAATGGAACTTCTGATCAAGTTAATATTAAACAGAAAATGCAGGTATGTGTAACTTAAAAAAAAAAACAAAAAAACCCACCTAGTCTCCCACTTACTGCTTTCTTGTGGTTTCTTTTTTTGTTTTGTTTTGTTTTTTGTTCTGTATGTGCCACAGACAATAAATGTTGCGTAGACTTGCAAAACTTAAGGTTTTTGTCCAAATTTAGGACTCTTATATTAAAGACAGGACAAATGATACATGCTAAGTACTTTGGTTCTGTATAATTTAATAGAGGCTATTGTGTGAGGCCATTACTTGTGGGCCAATAGTCTGGAGAGAGCATGGCTCTTCTATTGGGTACTCTTGCTTGTTCTCACTAATCTACGATATTGCCATTTCCAGGTCTATGCAGGAATTGTAACTATAGCTTTAATCAGGCTGTGTTCTGACCTTCCTCCCTTGCCTACAAATCCATCTGTATCTCTCTCCTCCATGTATCTCCTAACTGTGGTGAGCAGCTCTATTGAAGGTGGTAACTCCTTCTAGAACATTGCCCACTTGTTGCCTTGTCACATCTGTACTGTTGTCAGCAATGGTGGAAGGGAAGAGAAACCCGTGTGACAGTAAAACTTCATACTGTAAGCTTTATAGTTTGTCTAGCTAAGTTTCTACACATTGGAAGAAACCATTTAAAGAAAATACTATTCAAAAGGCTTTGCTCTTGGATACTAGTGCAAAGAGTAAAATTCTTTTGTAACTTCACTATTATCTTTTTTTAATTATTATGGAACTATATTAGGAGCTGAATAATGAGATCAGTTTGCAGCAGACTGTGATTCATCAGGCCAGCCAAGCTCTGAACTGCTGTATTGATGAGGAACATGGAAAAGGGTCACAAGAAGAAGCTGAAGCAGAGAGACTTCTCCTTCTTGCAAGTATGTCTTAAAGAATGGCTAATATTCAGACTAATCCTTTAAATTACAGAACAATTTCTGAATGGTTGAAGTTTCAAGATGATAAGCCCAGGAAAATCCAGTTCTGATGACACTCTGTTGTTCTCTCTGGTTATTAGGGATTAGTTATAATCTCTCTTCTGAAAGGAAGAAGCGATTACGTGGGTAAAGGTTACTTGTCCCTCCATTCCCCCACATCCTTCTATCAGTCCACTATACTCTCTTGTACAATTTCCTCTTGCATTTTGACACTCTGTCCTCAGAAACTCTTCATAATGGTACACTTACCCAATAAAGGAATTGATAGCAAAGGGTACTTAGCTACACCCTCTCTCTCTCTACACTTTTTCCCCCACTCCAATTTAAATAATCTCTCTTTACAGCTGAAAAGAGAAAAGCTTTGCTTGAAGAGCTCAACAAATTGAAAAACGAGGGACCTCAGGGCAAAAAAAATAAAGCTGCTTCTACGCCCCGTGAATTTGCTCCGTCCAGGGGATCTGTTACTCTTTCAGAAATGCGACTACCTCTGAAAGCAGACTTTGTCTGCAGTACAGTTCAGAAACCAGGTAAGATGCTTAGCTGTAATTTAGAAAATATATTTAGCCTGCTTTGCTTGCATTTTAATCATTATGGTTGTTGGTGTTTCCCACAAATGTCATGGTATTTGAAAAGGAGATTGTAGGGACTAATACAAACCTGGTTTTAGCTCAACTTTATTCTAAGTTCTCTTAGCAGCACCTGTCATAGTATCTGAGCACCTCCCAGGAAACAGCCTGAGTACCTTGAAGTAGGGAGAAAAAAATGAGACTTCTGGCCTATTTTGGATATTGTAGTTCCCATTGCATCACCTTTTCTCACCCATTTTTAAAAGCTAAAGTAAGTGACTTAAAAAATCCAAAATAAATGTCCCATGGATGCTCATCCATGGGAATGTCTACACTACATAGTAAACCCAAGTCTGTGACCTATGCCTGCAGATTGTTCTTTCCAAGCTTTCTCTTGAAGAAATGCTGTGTTGCTACATGAGTCTCATACGCATGCTAACACATCCATACTGTGCTGTGCAGACATGATTCAAGACCCTGATTCTGGGGATGTATCCCAGGGCTTGGTTCATGGTGTATTGTGGGAGAACTTGACGGTCCATCCCACAGAACTTGACTGGCAGTGCTCTTAGCCCACCAACAGATCCAACTGAGCCATTTTTGGATCGGCACATTCCCTGTAACTGGGGTTAGCAACATGGATCCAGCACTGCTGGAAGAACTTCTCCTGCTTGCACTTTCACTATTATTTCAGCAATCAGGTAGAGGATTTGGGAGATGCTAGTGGACATTTCAGAAGTGGTATTTGTCCTATTGTAGGCACTTCTCTGCTGGGGGATAAAGACTCTGCAATCAGGGCCTTGGGAAGCATAAGATTTGCTCTAGCTGCGCTACATGTGCCACTGCTGAGTCATCTCAAGACCACAACTCTCCTTTTTATCTTTCTGGGGTTGTGGGAGAAATATTCCTAGGATCAGGGAACAAAAATTCCCAGACCCTCTTTATAATAAAAACAGGGAATTCGTATTAAGGAAACGCTATAACACTGATTTCTCACAGGAATAAAGTGGCAATATTATTGAGTACCCAGCTGCCTAGTCTTTGGATGGATTGCTTCCATAGTGTGGTTTCTCAGAGAATAATGTTGTTTTGAGATAAGGTAATGCCTGGAAATTATTCATATGCAAAGAAAATCCTGAATGAAACCTGTTGTCAAGTCCTTTGCAATAGGCAGAAGTTGCAGATTTAGGTGATCCCCAGCAGTTTGTAAAAATGTGCCCAAAAATGCCTGTCATCAAAGTTGAATTTCAGAAAACCTTGATTCTCTTTAGTCTGGTGCCTGCACTGTATTCTTCCAGTAAGGTGAGAATAATATCAGAAAATAAGCCTATTTGGGCCCCAGTCCTACAAATTAATTTGACTGCCTATGTGGAATATTTAGGTCTTTAATTAGTATAAATTAAGAGAAGAGACACTAAAATTGATGCATCCAGAACTAGTATAGTGAAAATCCTCTGGACTTCAAGCTGTTCTGATCAATAGACCAAGGAAATGTAAAAGTAAGCTTCCTCCTTTTGATAAGGTACCTCATGACTCACTAAAAATGTTCAAGAAATTCTGATTTCCTCTAAGTCCTGGTGGTCAAAAAAAAAAAAAAAATCTGATCCTGTAGTTTTCCCTGATGTATTGGGGGAAAAATCTTGGAATTTAGTTCTCTACTTTCTGTGCTGTTTGAACTTGCTGTATGAATTTCTTGACTAATATCTAGTATTAGCCTTGTATCAATGTGGATGTTGATTTGAGGGACTTTTTTATTATTATTTTATTTTTTTAATAATTTGCTTAGTACATGTTTAAAGTAGGGTTGCTGAGAAACAGGAAGAGTTTTATGTTTCAAATTAAAAAATAATTAAATACTCTTTCTGAAAAGTAGTCATCTGTCTGCTTGGTGTGTCTAAATCAAATGAGTTGAGAAGAGTTAAGATCTGAATTTGTTAAAAATGGATCTGGAGGAGCAATATTTCATCTAGCCAAACTAACATTAAGCAGATATGATTTTAAACTTTTTGAAGGTTTTCGTGGCAAACACTTGAATACCTGAAATTCCTGTGCCCGGTGGTGGTTAAATCTGTCCATTTGCAAGCTTGCATTAACCAGCACGCTTTATCCAATGTCAGTGATTTATGTAATACTGCCAGAAACTTCAGTGGTTTCTAATGTGTTACTACTTTTTGCAGCACTAAATTGTGAGGGCAAGATTTGGTTTAGTAACTCTTATTGACTGCATGAGATATACAACTATCTTTAAACAGCCTGTTTTTACATATAATGAATAAAAAAATCTAAAATGTGATTTCAGTTAACGTTCTCCAATGTGAATCTTGGCGGCGTGGATGCACATGTATCCAATGTGATACTTGCTTTCTATCCCCATGTGTTACAGACATGCTGCTGTATTTTATTTCCTTTTTAGTGATTCTGTCAACTGCGTTATGTAAATTGACCAAAACCATTTTTCATTTTGCATCTCATTTGCAGTCAGGTCACTACGTATTGCACAAATGTAGAATTTGCCATAATTGTGCTTCAGAAATCTCAGCTTTCATTTTTTTGGTGGAAGTGTTCTACCTCTATTGTTGAAGAGAACCTCAAATGTGAAAAGTGTATAACAGGCGTTCTCAAACTGGGGGTCGGGACCCCTCAGGGGGTCCTGAGGTTATTACCTGGGGGGGTTGCGAGCTGTTAGCCTCTGCCCCAAACCCTGCTTTGAATCCAGCATTTATAATGGTGTTAAATATATTAAAAAGTGTTTTTAATTTATAGGGGGTGGGGTCGCACTCGGAGGCTTGCTATTTGAAAGGGGTACCAGTACAAAAGTTTGAGAACCACTGGTGTAAAACATTGTCTGAGTCTAAGTGCTTGACCCGATGTCTCTGAGAGAACTGTTCCAGTCATCTCATTTTGGGTCCTATGGACTCTATGCAGCTGTGGAGCTTGGTGTTTTTCCAAGATACCACTGAACTCAGCATTTTTGCTGTAGTTTGTTTGCTGCAGCCAGATACCCAGGATTCTTGTTTTGCCTCCTTGCCCTGCTCAGATATGCCTGCAGCTGCCTCTTACGCTGTACCTTTCCCCACAAGGGGGAATTAACGGGATGACAGTATATACGCTGTCATTGTTCTACAGATGTAGGCAGGAAGAAGAGGGTTAATGAGCCATGGAGCAGAGGAAGCTAGTGTGCAGCTTGGGTAGTCAGTTTGTTCAGAGAACAGAGCAGCAGCAGAGGCCTGTAGAGCTAAGATAAGGAACTGCTGAATTTTGACTACAAGCTCCCCTCCATCCTCTGGCATGTAGCGGGTCACGGTAAGACCTAGATGAACTACCCAGACCATAGTTCACCCAACTGCTGAAGCCTGGAGAGCTGGACTGCCTGAACGTAGTGGAGAAGAATTAATCACTGTTTAATTCATCAAGTATTTTTGACTGAAATGTCTGTGGAGGGTGGGGATGAAGGGTATTTTCACGGCCATGCAATAAGCTAACTTTGTAGAATTTGGAGTCCTTGTTCTATGGGGTGCACAGACCCTACTTACAGTGATCATCTCAAATCTGTCCACAGAAGCAACTAACTACTACTACATAATATTGTTGAGATCGGGAGCAGAAAACATGGTAGCAACTCCCGTAGCAAGCACTGCAAATTCCCTAAATGGAGACGCTCTTACTTTTACTACAACGTTTACTCTGTAAGTACAAAGAAACCATTTCAGAACTCAACTAGTTGGCTTTTGAAGAAGAGCATATCTGAGAATCCTGTCTAAACTAGTTAAAAATGTTAACCTTTCTGTAAGGGTATTGTATTCCACAAACATTCAGAGGTCTTGTGGCATGACTTTTCTTCTAGAAATATTTGGAACAAACCTTTTTCCATAAAGAACAATTTAATCAATGGATTGTTTTTCTCCTGTCATTATCTCTTGGACACCTGCAATGTCTGCTTAGTTACTCTCCCTGAGAGAGAGTTTTCTACTGGCTGTAATGACTGACATTCTACTTGGCCATTTTTGTTTTTTGTTGTCTCTGATGACAACGCTGTTTTGGACTAAAATTTAACTACATACCTGTCAAATGTTAGAGGAATAGCTGTCTTAAAGGCATTCTTTAAAATAATGTGAGTTTAGTTGGATGTTCAGGATGAGATATATGCTACTTTAAAAAGTAGACTAGGAATGATAAAACATTTTTTGGTACATGTCTTCTTCACTATTCATGCACAAACCAACAAAGAAATGCTGCTTGAGAACTTATTAGTTTTCTTTAAGCATATTTATTTTGTATATTATTTTGACATGTGATGCTGATGATTTGTTTTAATTTGTTATATAGCTTTAACTTTTTGAATCTCAACATCTGTCATTAAATAATTGTCCGATCTCTTCCCTCCCTGCGTAATTTCTTTAAATTGAAAACTGACTGAAAAAATGCTTAAATATCAATATCCTTCTAAATTATAAAATAAAAATTCTGCCAACCCTGTTAAAAGTGACTATAGTCTCAAATTTTAAACCTCGGAAACTGAGGAGCCATGCAAGGCACTGAACCTATTTTGAGGTGCTGGTAAAGGTAACTATTCTGAAAGGTAGTAGTCTATGTAAATTTTGCTCTGGACTGCTAAATCAGCATTCTGGACATATTCTTGTCCTGCTGTAGATGGAACAGTGTTTGGAGGGAGTATATACAACCTAATGTATATTCATAACCCCTATGTTATGAACTAATTGAGGACTGAGAGTTCATAAAATTGAACATTTCAAAATAACGGAAGGTCTGATGCATGAATTGCAGCACAGTGCATTGCATCACTTTCTTGTACTTCAAACCACTGCAAAGAGATTTCCAATGCACTGAAGGTTTCAGAATGTGAAGGGATATCAACTTGTTCTTTAACATCTCTTTTATCTTTTTTCCATTGGGGGCGGGGGAATGATCATATAATCAAGGTTCTTTTGTATTTCACTTTCTTTTGCTTCTGACATCTGGAATCTATCTCAAGATAGCAATGTATTAGTCTCAAATATTCTAATGTTTCATGTGCTAGAATCCTTTGTTTCTTGAAAACAGGTTCATAGTAGAGATGGAAAGGACTTGACAGACCACCATGCTTGCCTGGAAGGGCAGTGCTATGGTGTACTGATAAAGAATATCTGCAATTACATTTTATCTTAGATTCACACCCAACACTTTTGACTACTGTAGATGTTGCTTTCAGAATAACTAGTTACTGTGAACTATTCTTCTGTTTTGAGGGGATAACTAACTTTTTAAAAATATTACTGGCATTATTAATGCTTTTAACTGTAGTCTACCCTCTTTATTTTAGGCAAGATGTGTCCAATGACTTTGAAATAAATGTTGAAGTTTACCATTTGGTATGTACTTGTCTTTTTATTAAAAGGCCACTTGGGGGAGCCAGGCACTCTACATTTCTCAAATGCTTTCTTGTCTTACAGGTACAGAGGAAAGAAGGCACAGGCACTACTGATAAGAGGAAAAAGGCAAATAAGTCAAAGGTAAACACAAGAACTGATACACTAGTTCAATAAGAAGGTACGCTAGGAGCAATTTAAAGCAAGGAGAGAAGAATTGAGCTACAGTCTGTTTTTTAATTCTGAAAATATTGAAAGTGGATGCAATTTCCTCTAACTGATTTGGTTACTGGGAAGTTTTTCTTTGTTCACAAAAAATCTATATCCTTACCTTTCATCACTTTACCTTTTCTTTTGATCAGTCTGTTTAATGTGTGTTCTCGTTCTCTCTCTCTCTCTCTCTCAATGTCTTTCTATTTGGAGTCCTTCAACTGAGTAGAATTGAGACTTGGCCATCTTCACATGGCACTTAACTATGTCAGGTCTGAAAGTTCGTTGTTTTTCTCTTCCAGCACTTTGCAAAGTGGCATGCTTTCCGAGCTTTCATCTAGTACAAGACACTTTTGCCTCTTTGGTAATGATTCTTAGTGTGCTTATTCCCTTCTCTACCTCCTCAGGCTCCCAAACATGTAAACTGTGTGCCAGTGCCCTATACTGCAGCCAGATGGGTAGAGCCCTGCAAATCCGCAGATGTCCACTTTATAGCCGCAGATATCTGCATCCATGGACCTTTTTTTGGATTGTGGATGGATGTGGATCTAAATTTTGTATCTGTGCAAGGCTCTATAGATTGCTCAATGGAAATGTATTAAGCACTTAAAGTTATAAAAAGAATGTTGCCAATCTAGTCATTGGGCTAAAGTAAGCAAATGCTATTTTAACAAGATTATCATTTTTTTTTAAAGCAAATAGAAGCTAGTATAGAGTGCAAGCACTAATTACAGGTCTATGCACAGGACTATGATAAGCTACAATATTTAATAAGAGAATAATTAGTTAATTTCCCTATTCTTTCAGTAAGTAGAGACACACATGTTGGCCATTCCTGAAAGCCTATGAGTCTTTTGTTTTGTTTGTGTGTTAAATTTAAAAAAACAATTTTTTTTTTGCTCTCTTCATATTTAGGAAAAATATATACTTCTGTGAGTTAACCTTTGGTATTTTGAAAATGTGTATTTTGGGGAAAGGGCGGCAGTATATCACCACTGTAATAGAACAAAGATTGAAACCTTAACTGTGGTGTTTTTCTATGACTAAACATTGGTAAAGATTACTATAGATTTTCCAGGACAGATGAGACCTGAACTTTGTGTGACTTAAAAAAAGGGTTTTTTTTGCGGGGGGTTGGGGAGGGAGAGCTTTGAACCCTCTAATGCAGGGGTCGGCAACCTTTCAGAAGTGGTGTGCCGAGTCTTCATTTATTCACTCCAATTTAAGGTTTTATGTGCCATTTTAACATTTTTTTAGAAGGTCTCTCTCTGTCTATATAATATAAACTAAACTATTGTCATATGTAAAGTAAACAAGGTTTTCAAAATGTTTAGGAAGCTTCATTTAAAATTAAAATGCTGATCTTACGCCGCCGGCCTGCTCAGTCCGCTGCCGGCCTGAGGTTCCGTTCACCTAGGCCGGCAGCAGGCTGAGCGGGACCAGTGGCCGGGACTCCAGACCAGCAGTGGGCTGAGCGGCTCAGCCCGCTGCCGCTCAGCCTGCTGCCGGGCTGGGGTCCCGGCCCTGCCCACATAGTTACCTTCTCCCTGGTTCAAGCCCATTCTCTTCCTCTCTCTCCTCTGCACTGAGCTCAGGGTGGGAATGCACCTGAGGGGTGAAGGAGCAGGCTGGGGGTTGGAGTGTAGGGTCTGGCCAGGAGCTAGAATGAGGGAGTGGGCTCAGGGTTGGGGCAGAAGGTTTGGGTATGGAGTGCTTACCTGGGCAGCTCTCATTTGGTGCGAGGGGTGCAGGTGGGAATGTGGGGGGGGAGGAGCAGTGCAGGAGCTCCCATTTGGTGCGAGGGGTGGGAGTGGGGATGTGGGGGGTGCAAGAGTCAGGGCATGAGGTGTGGGGGGGGCTGGGTATGGGTGGGGGTGCAGGAGTCGGGGCAGGAGGCTGGGGGTGTGAGGACGGTGCAGGAGTCAGGGCTGGAGGCATGTGAGGGGGTGCAGGGGTCAGGGCAGGTGGTTGGGTGTGTGTGTGGGAGGGTGCAGGGATCAAGGCAGGGA
Organism: Mauremys mutica; assembly: GCF_020497125.1. Classification (NCBI taxonomy): domain Eukaryota; kingdom Metazoa; phylum Chordata; order Testudines; family Geoemydidae; genus Mauremys; species Mauremys mutica. The sequence continues at coordinate 204,183,610 of NC_059073.1, read as the reverse complement.
CTTGAGGGGTGTGGGAGGGGTAGGGCAGGGAGCAGGGTGGGAGTGCTGGGAGCGAGGACTCTGGATTCCTGGGCTCTAGTTGTTCAAGGGGGTGGGGGGCAGATAGAGACTAGGGCTCCGGACTCCTGGGTTCTGTCCTCCATGCTGGAGGGGAGCGGGGTCCAGTGACCTGGGTGGAGAAAGAGGCGTGACTCAGCTGTTCCCAGGGTCCAGCAGGTGGCGAGCCGCAGCCCCCAGACTCGGGTTTGGGCTGTGGGATGCGGCCTGCCCCAGTACAGAGCCGAGCTCATCACGGCACCAGGATTCCAACCTCGGGGCAGCCTGGCTGAGCCCAGGGAATGGAGCCTGCTGTGCTTGGGCGGGTGGGCGCACGGCGCAGCTGGGACCCAGGACCCTTCCTCACTTACAGGCCTCGCGGGTGCTGCAACTCCTGTGAGGCCAGGTCCCTCTTCCTGCCCACGCTGGCGGGCCACTTCTTGGCTGCTCAGACTCTGCGGACACCAAGTAGCGGTATGGACACGCTAACCCGGAAACACAACCTCCCGCCGGAAGTGACGGAGGTCAGGAAAGCATGTGCAAATGCTGGCTAGAGGGGCAGAGAAGAGCAGGCTGGGCAGGATTTGTAATGGCACACTGCTGACTGCCAGGGTCCCGCCTGCCGACCCTGCTCAGCCCACTGCTGGCCTGGGTTCGGCAGTGGGCTGAGCGGGGCCGGCGGCCTGGACCCTGGCAGGCAGTACCGTGCCATTAAAAATCAGCTTGCATGCCGTCTTTGGCACGCATGCCATAGGTTGCCAACCCCTGCTCTAACGTAAAACAAAGAACCAAAAAGTTCAGTCTCTTTTCCCCCATCACACCTGCCCTGCCTATGTAAATTAAACTCCTACAGGACATAAAAGGCTTGCTTGGGCTCAGTTCCTACAAATATTGACCTTTGGATTTCAGATTTCCTTTTCCTTCAAGTTTCCACTTCTTTTCCCATATAAAGATGATCTTGAGACCTCTTTTTATGTACTCTTCTCTCCTGCCTCCGGCCTACTCTGTGGTAATCTTCAACTGTACAGATCCAGGGTTGGAGGTGTGAAGTACATCCATTCAAAGCACCCAATATTGCTTCAACTCCTTAGCTCTGACTTCTGCTGAGGAAGTTGGTTGCAGCAGGGAGAGAGGAATGATCATCACAGAACTAAGATCTTACTTTTTAAGATCAGTCTTCGCTTGTTGAAGGATTTTCATTGTGTTCATAACTCACTGAATAAAAACATTTGAGTGTCTTGATACTTGCCACAGACTTCAAGAGTGGAAGGGAATGTCTGATTCTCTCTCCCTCTTCCATCTGATGCAAGCCTGAGAGTCTGAGATCCTGGGTCCACCTCCCTCCCGTGTGCTATAGTTTCTGGGGTGCTTCAAAGTTTGCCAGGAACCAGCCTTCTTAAAAGCACTGCATTGACTTGTTAGCTGGAATGGCAGTTTTTCTGTTGTCTAGGGAAGGGAGAACCAGGACCATTCAGTAGGTACTTTTCAGTACTCAATGAAAGTTTGCAGGAATCAAGTAATCTAGAAAACTTTCTCAGTTCCAGCCTCCTGGCGATTGGTCTACTGTATCTGCTTTTGATGACAAATTATCTGTTGTGTATCTTTTTCCATCAGGATACACTTGTCTTGTTCTTAATTACTGTTCATGTATTTTTGTCTTAAACTAAACAAAGCCCCAGGTAATATATTTATGTTCATTTGATAAGTTATAACTTGGCACTTGTCAATATACAAGAACACAAACATTAGGCACTCATTTACTTACAACATTATGCATTATTTGATACTCTAGTAAGTTTAGCAGTTAATTGAAATGAGAAACAGATGCAAGTTGTGCTGCTAAATGCACCAAAAATTTGCACATAAATGGAAGGCTTGGATATTTGTTTTAAAACACCTGCCGTCCAGACCTAATTAATGGATACTTTTACATTTCAACAAATGTAAACGTGTTTTCTGCCTCTTGGTCTGTGTATTTTATTACATGCTTCAGTGGAATTATTCAGCCTTGGGTCTCAGGTATAGGAAAACAAACCTGGCTGACTCAGGACAAGAATTAATCACCAGTCAGAATTGCTGTAGACTATAAAACTTGAATGGCATTTTTATCACACATATTAAAACTATACTTGGTTTTAACTAAAGTGTGCAAGCTGAAATGTACTTGGCCTTCATGCTGTCTTGTTTTTCATAGGTTATTACTCCAAAGAGATTATTGACATCTATTACTACTGTAAGTACTAGTGTAATACTCTAATGACTTCTGGAAATTAAACTGCCTTTTCTAAAGGCCATGTTCACACATGCTGAACAACATTGTTTCCCCACTTCAAACAGCTTGTATCTGCTTTCGCTTGAAACTCGAAACTACCTAGCTTTCTCTCAAGCCTTTTCAGCACATAACCATGTGCTAACTGAGCATTCTAAATACATTAAAAGGGATAAAATTATTACATATGCTTTATTTTTAAGAGATCTAGAATTTCAAGTGCAGTGTTTGACTTAAGACCAGTCTTAATTTACACAAAGCAAGCTTCTAAAATCCGTTGATTTCTCTGTTTTCTTTCCCTAATGAATCTTTCTGTCGTTCCAGAAAAGCACCCTTCTTACACCAGGTAAGCAAACCCTAAACTTCTTGTACCAAGGGGAATATCTTTAACACAGGGTAGCAAAAGCAATAATAATCTCTCAACAGGATTGTCTTGTACTTAATCCCAAGCTATGAGTCATTCTCAGTTGGTGTGAGTCATGAAGCTATGTCAGTTTACACCAGCTGAGAATCTGGCCCTAGGTTTACATGTAAATTATTGCTGTGAGTAGCTGAATTTTACTGTACAACTCCAAAATTAACACCTAGCATCAAATATTTATAGCATCCATTTCTTACCTGGAAAAGGTGTGTTTAAGTAAACTAACACTTGGTGGTTAATCTTTTTTTAATCCATATATTGGGCTCCATTGTTTTCAACAGATGCAATATCACATAACATAATTTTGTAACAGTCTTGTTTGTTGGGACTAACTCTGAGAACCAATTATAAGAATGGATTTTAAAGTATCATCAATGTTCATTTCATTGGCGCTTCTCACATGTCTACATTCCTCTCTTTGAGGAAGTCATCTCTACTGTATGGCTTCTTCCCAACTCTGCATAAATGCCCAGTGCCTCTGCCTTTCACAGGGATGAGGCACAGCCCATTCATGCAGAATCAGGGGAGAAGTTGCTAGCAAAAAAACCATCCTTCCCTTTCCATTCTTTCCATCTCGTGCTTAGTATTGTAGTGTATGAGCCCAGCAGCACCTTTATATAATTTTGCATGTGTTACATTGTGTTAACTTTTTTTTTATTTATTTTTTTAACCCAACACAGTCATGGCCAGTCCAAGTGGCCCCAATGCCGTGCGCACTAGTAACTTTGTACTTGTTGGATCTCACAAGATTTCCCTGTCTTCAGTAGGAAACTCCAAATTTACTTTGGACAAGGTAATGGAACCTGTTGCTCTCTACTACTTAAAAGATATCCGTGTGCTGCTATGAAAGAATGGAATTTTGCCTGGCCTAGTGTTTCTAGGCAATATTACTACTTAAGATTTTTAAATGATTTTATCTTTCAGACAATACCACTTGTAGTTTTTAGAGGACTGAAGTACAGGTTTGCAATGCAAAAAAATCTAATATTTGGCACTGAGAACCACTGTTACTGTAGCTAAATGTAATATACAGTAGCATGTGGCCACCAATGCATTGTATCAGTTCTAGATTAATGAAATTTATCGGAAGTAAGCTCATTCATGCAGATCTTTTTAGAATTGGCTGTTTATAGATCATTCTTAAAGTAGGCTATAACCCGAGAAATAAGCCACTTAACTTATCAATTATTGTCAGAAGACACATTATCTGAATTCCTCTGCACTGAATTTCATTTGCAGTTGACTTAAACAAAAAAAAACACCAAAAAACATTCTTACCATGTAAATATAGTCAGGAGTATCAGTTATCTTATGCAGATTTAATTTAGGTACTAATTAAAACTTTGGTTAGCATCCATGTTCTTCACGATGATGGATTTTTAAAAACTGGAGAGCTGTTGTCTGTAGAACTTGTCTTGTGTAAATATGGTTTTGTCACAGTTACATTCCACAGAAGTGCGTGACTTTGGAATTTGTAAACTCTAACTGCATAACAAAGAGAAAACAGACCCATCACAATGTAAATACCCTGTTAAACAATTTTATTACTATATGTCAAGAGCTATTCTAGTCTGTTTGGTTTTTTTATATATATTTGTGCTAGTTAACTCTTGTTACTTCAAGAGCTCTCTAATAAACTTTGAAATGTCATTCCGAAGTCTGGTTGAGAAGGATTGGACTTAATCCATTCACTTCTGGAGTAAGCTATCTTTATAGACCATGACTGGCTAGGGATTTGCAAACAAGCTCCAGATACCAACTCTGTTCCCCTTTGATGCTTCCTTCAACTCTTTTTATTAAAAATATTTTTTTTTCCTTTTTGACTTGGGCCTCTTGTGGGAATTGTTCTTGGATTATTAAGCACTTGATTTGGTTATTGGAGTCTTCTGGTTCTTGGGGAAGTAGTGTCTTTTTTTTTTTACCGTAGTGCTCAGTGCTTTATGTGTGAGTACTCTCCTTTTTTTTGGATGGGAAAAGTATATTATAAAAGCCATGATGATCATCTGATAGTGTTTGAATGAGTTTATGGGCCAAGCTGGGAAATACAGATTTCCTAGAAATCCTTCTAGGAATATCATGTTAAGCTATCTAGTTTCTCAATAGCATAAATGCACATTGTTTTACAGGAAGAGTGGAGATCTGACACCGCTTACAAGCATGTGACTTTTTTTAAAGCTTTAGCTATGTCCTGCCCCTCTACTGCACTGAACTGCTTTTTAATTTGCTTTATACTTCCCCTTATGGGGGCTTAGATGACCACCAGGGTGATGTTACAAATGCTTCTGCCCAGTGATGAGCTGCCAAAAACTTAACAACTGGTTCCCTATAAAAAGTTCTGATTTAAGGGGGGGGAGTTGGGGTGGGGGGAGACATACCCGTGGGGCTGGGGGCCCCTGCCTGGCCAGGGCCAATTGCCCCACTTGCCCCATCCCCTCTCGCCAGCCCTGGAGCTTGCAGCAGGACACACACACACACCACCCGACACCTTGCCGGGCCTCTCAAAAAAACGGCAGCAGGATGACTCCCGAGCTCAGCTGAGCTGCCCAGCTGGTGCCGGCGGCTGGCCACGCTGCAGCTGGGGGGAAGGGCCGGGGGAGCTTCAGCCTCCCCAGCTGGGAATCCTGGTAGCAACAGGATGGTCTGGCCCGCAGACCGGAGTTCTTTGCCCAACTCCTGGCCCTTTAACAACCGGTTCTCCACGGAGGTCTAATTTTAGCAACCGGTTCTTGAGAACCTGTGGGAACCTGCTCCAGCTCACCACTGCTTCTGCCCTTAATATCTTATAATGCAAGACTGAATGCAGAGAGGAGTGAAACATACTCAAATGTAATTGTATGCCGCTTTTTAAAAAAACTTCATTTCACACCTAGTCACATTCAGCATATTTCTTTTTTTCCCCAGATAAATTATGGAGGGAAGGAAAGAGAGCTACTGGACTTTATGTTCCAGGACAAGGTTGCTATGTTTACTTGCTTGTGACTAAAACTTAAGACACTCTTTTCCTAGTGCATGATGCTCATGTCTGTTGCTCTAAGCTTCTGCAGTAGTTAGAAGTTGAAATCTTTCTAGAAGGACACCTCCAAAAATTCTCCTATAAACTTAGCAAATTGACAAGTGAGATATAATACAACTGAATCATTTAAAAAGAAATCTGCCGTGTCAGTCTGTCCAGCATGCTAAACTCAAATTTGTTTAAATGCCGCCAATGCTTTTACCTAATACCAAAGCTTCCAAATTTAAAACTGTGTGCCTCTTTTTTATTTCTTTACAAACTAATGCTGTCAAGTGATCCTCCTTCCACTTTTCCACACAATTCCATCAAAGGGATACGGTTAACTGTTATGCTTCTAGAATAGAAGGAATTAGAAAACACTTAGCATCCCACAAATTCTATGGTGTATATAGTGATCAGATAGCTTTTTTAAAAGCTAAAGTATTGTTTTTCTTTAAATCCTTTTTTCTCTAAATACTTTTCTCCTACTGTTAAACAGTCTCCACATATATCTTAGCCTGCTTGGCAAGCTTTTAGGTAACTTCAGACACCTCAGCAGGTACTTGCATCTTAGTCTAGTTCCCATGAACTGCTCTCCCCAACTTTGAGGTGTATGGGGAAAGGGGTCTCTTCCTGTCCTGGCATTGTCTCTTAAGCCCTCAAGTATTTGTGGAGAAGTGACTTATCTTGAGACACTCTTTTGTTTTCTTTTTGCTTGGTTTAGTTTACTAGGGTCTATAAGGGAAAAACAGTGTATTCCTACAGTCAACATGCCAATACCCATGTCAGCATACAGTATTCATAAACTACAGAGCAGCTCCAAGTCCATCAGTATAAAAGGAAGTCCCAGGCTAGCTAACCAAAGATCATGGACTAGAGTTTTCTCTTTATGCATTTGTCCCGCAAATCTACCTCTCATTCAACGAAACTTCAAAACTGGGGGAGACTTTGTCAAGAGAAGCATATTTCTCCCACACAAGAGGAGGTCTCAAAGAACCCTCCCACACACACACAATAGCTGGCAGTAGTCCCCAACTCTTAGTCAATTGATAAATCTGTGTCAACTTGTTAGTCACATGATCAAGAGCCTTCATTAGCTGCCATGCAGCTATATTTGATAACTTTCCTATCATTTACAAAGTAGATGGTAGCTATGATCCTTACTGGAAATGTTATTCTTGCTGCTATAGAGACCCTTTCTACTTTAATAAGGGAGACAGACTACTTGCTTAAACTAACTTTTAAAGTGGATTTTACTGTAGTTTGATTGAATATAAGTAATTTTCTCGTGGCACATAGTAAACTGTGGAGCCATGGGACTTCTGTTGTTGGAAGCAGAAATCCAGCATTAGTGCTTTTTCTTTCCAATCTGTAATAGTCTTGCTTTTTTAAACTGATCTGGTACCCAAAGACCTCCTCTCTGCTGGTGCTCAAGATACATTTGCCATGGTTTCTATGTTCCTTAATGTACCTAGTGCAGGAATTAAACAACACACTTCACCTGGGATAATCTAGTACTCTAAAAATGGTCAGATCGCTTGCCTCTGCAGATGTGCCTTATGTATCTGGGCTAGCCATACCTACTACCTAAAAGCTTTTCAATTCAAAGAGTGCTAACATTTCTGACTACCGATAAAAGCATGTTTTAAAATGTCATCTTATTTAGGAAGTTTTCTCCTTGATATTTTACATACCCCCTTAAGCAGTAAATATGAAGGACCTGATCTTGTTCCCATAGAAGTCACTGGCAAAATTTCTATCAATTGTGATGGATGGCATTGGTTCCGTTGGATGTTTCTTCACTTGATATACACGTAAAGTCATCTCGGGGAGAAGGGACTCTTCTTGTATAGTAGTGAGCACACTGGTGTTTCAATATTGGTATATCTGCTGGAAGCATGGGCTTTTTTGCTTTTAGACATTGCATGGCTACATTGGATCTCATCAGTAACATGAAAAACAAACACTAGTAAACACAATATTATGTTTCAGAATAACACACTTCGGTTTTGAGTTACCAAATCATTCCAATCCTGGGGAGATTCTGTGAACCTCTTAGCTTTTATTGCAAGACGTTCACCCCCCCCCCCCCCACTGAAACAGCTTCTACAAGGCAAAATTTGAGGTTTTAACAGTTGTCTTGTTATAAACAATTTATCTGTCCCTGAAATAGAGACCTGTTAATAATATGGGATGATGATAGAATTTAGATATAAGTCTTCATGTTTACATGGAATTGTTTCAAGGCTTAGCGTTTTAATTACCCTTTAGTTACGCAGAACCTACTTATGTCCTAGTTTAGCTTGGTAATGTTTTAATAGGTTTATACAAACAACTGTTAAAACCTATTTTATCTCATGGCTTAACTGTAATGAATACTCTAACCAAGGTTTTTAGGTTTAGCTAAAAAACACTATTGGTGGATATATTGTCTTGTGGTTATGTTTTCCCCTTTACCAGGGGACATAGGTGGGTGGGCTAAATACATTCGTAAGCAAAGGAGAGTTCAGATGGCATCCAAATGCCTCCTAATACTGAGGACAGTAGATTACGTGCACATAGCCAAACCGTGAACATGAATCTTTCTAGATGGCTATACAAATAGCATCCCTGCTCATACCCCAAAAAAAGTAAGGGCGTGTCTATACTGAGAAGTTAATTCAGATTAAGGTAGGATGTGAATTTAAATTGGAGTAACTATTCCTGATTATTCCTGTGCAGACTTTGGGAATGGATTAATTTTATTTGGAATATGGCACTCTTATTCCAGATAAGAGCATTCACACATGGAGTTAATCAGGAATAGCTCCTTGTGTAGATAAGTGGAGTCTGAAGATCAATAACACTTTTGACAGCAAGTGGCTGTTGGCCCTGGTATTTAGGGATCTCTGGCCACTCTTCCAATGACAGATGTCAAAACCATTCTTTGCTAATCTCTTGGTGTTTGTTGATTTGTTTGTACTGGGAACAAAGCTGTTGAGATGCATCAAAATTAAATAACTAAGTTTGGTTTTTTGGTTTTTTGCAGGTTCCCTTTTTGTCTCCTTTGGAAGGCCATATACATCTAAAACTAAAATGTCAAGTAGACTCCTTTGTGGAGGAAAAAGGATTTTTGGTGGGTAATTTGTTCACTGTTTGCTAAATCACTCTAACTTAAATGTGCTTGTTTTACTTAATGTATCTTGTCAGTAACCAAACCAGGCTTAATAAGTGTTCAGGTTGAAATGATTCCACTCTACCCATATCTTTTGATTTAAAGTAGTTTGTAAGACCAGTTTAAGGTATTTTATTTGCCTAGCTAAACAGCAGAGCCTATTGAATCTGCAAAGTTGTCTTAGGCTGAAATTGCTTTGTATCAATATTGCCTTTTGATAGACTGATTTTTGTTGTTGTTGTATGGTTGTGCCCAGATGTTTTATTGTCATCGTGCCTGTCTGTTAATCTCCCTTTGAGGGAGCTAATCTGGCTAGTAAACTACAGACACATTGGGTGAGAGTCTAGAGGCTACCGGAAGCTTTTTTTCTGACAACTTGGACTCTTTTTGACCTATTAAAAGCAAATCATATATAATAGAATGTATTCTGTTTTGTGAACAGGCAAAACTTTTTTAATATACTCATTATGCTCCCCTTCTAGCTTTTGGCTCATAGCAGGCAAGTTACTCTCATTGTGTCAGAAACAAATTGTTTAAAATCAACATCTGTATAACCAAACCTTAATCAATCTGGCCGTGGTTGTTTAAATGTAGCTGCCATTCTAGCCTAGTGAAATGCATTATTACATTTGTATCCAGCAGATGGCACTAAATGTGTTGCAAAAATGCCTTTGCAAAACACTAGTGTCTACTATAATTTGATTAATTCCTAGTCCAAGGTCTGTCTTCCTTTCCTCTCTATATAGAAAAAAACTGGATCTTACAGTCTACCTCTTGGAATCCCCTTCATCATTTTGAGCTGCAAATTGTTGCATGCTTAGTTATCTATGCCCCCACTTTCCTTAACCGCCTCTTTTGGGTTAGCATTAAACTTCTATTTTCATGTACTTAAATGGACTGCTATACTATGCTAAGCACAAACAATAACATTTAGGTTTTCACTATAGTCTTAAAAGCCTTCTAGAGTGGGCTCTTTTACACTGGCTTCCTGCACTATTGAAATGTGCTGCCTTCTGACTTGCCTAGGAAAGGATGTCTAATGTGATACAGGGAAACTGTCAATCTTGCCAAGAGAAGTAAATGCTCTGTATAAACTAAAGAAATACAGGGGCATAGGCTAGCCCAGTAACCTGTCTTCTAACAGTGGCCAGTGCCAGGTGCTTCAGAGGGAATGAACAGAACAAGTAATCATCAAGTGATCCATCCCTTGTTGCCCATTCCCAGCTTCTGGCAAACAGAGGCTAGGGACACCATCCCTGCCCATCCTGGCTAAATAGCTGTTGATGGACCTATCCTTCATGAACTTATCTAGTTCTTTTTTTAACCTGTTATAGTCTTGGCCTTCACAACATCATCTGGCAAAGAGTTCCATAGGTTGTATGTGTGTTTTGTGTGAAAAAAATATTTCCTTTTGTTTGTTTTAATCCTGCTGCCTATCAACTTCATTTGGTGACCCCTAGCTCTTGTGTTTGAGGAGTAAATAACACTTCCTTATTTAATTTCTCCATACCAGTCATGATTTTATAGACCTCCCTCCTTAGTCATCTCTTTTCCAAGCTGAAAATCCCAATCTTAATCTGTCCTCATATGGAAGCTGTTCCATACCCCTAATCATTTTTGTTGCCCTTTTCTGTTCCTTTTCCAATTCCAGTATGTCTTTTTTGAGGTGGGGCAACCAGATCAGCACACAATATTCAAGATGTGAACGTACCATGAATTTATATAGAAGCAATATGATATTTTCTGTCTTATTATCTATCTCTTTCCTAATGATTTCCAGCATTGTTAGCTTTTTTTTAACTGTCCTTGCATGTTGAGTGGACATTTTCAGAGAACTATCCATAATGACTCCAAGATCTTTCTTGAGTGGTAACAACTAATTTAGGCTCTATCGTTTTGTATGTATAGTTGGGATTATGTTTTCCAATGTGCATTACTTTGCATTTATCAACATTGAATTTCATCTGCCATTTTGTTGCCCAGTCCCTTTTGTAACTCTTTGCAATCTGCCTGGGACTTAACTATCTTCAGTAATTTTTAATAATAATTGGAGGTAGGTATATCTCCTAGAACTGGAAGGGACCTTGAAAGGTTATCGAGTCCAGCCCCCTGCCTTCACTAGCAGGACCAAGTACTGATTTTTACCCCAGATCCCTAAGTGGCCCCCTCAAGGATTGAACTCACAACCCTGGATTTAGCAGGCCAATGCTCAAACCACATTTTGTAACATCTGCAAATCCCCCTCCAACTTCTTATTTAAGCTTACTTGACTCCTCACTCAATTTATCGTAACATGGCCAAATTCTACATAATATGTTAAATTAGCTTCTGATTTTTGTATAACTACTGGTATGTGATTGGTTAATGTTTTTAATGACTTCTATATTACACTCTTAAAGTTGCATTTTGCTAACCTTTTCAGCCAGTGTCTGTCCTAGGTCAGTGGTTTTCAACCTTTTTTTTTCTTTTTTTCCCATTTGTGGACCCCTAAAATTTTTTTTAATGGAGATGTGAACCCCTTAATTTGAGTCATAATCTGCGGACCCTCAGAAGTCCACGGACCACAGGTTGAAAACCACTATTCTAGCTAACACTTGAGATGCTTGCAATTCAGTGCTAGAATATAAAATGTTTATAAAAAAAAGTTAGTTTAAAACAAACTTCTTAACTTTGTTTTTTTGAAATATTGGGGGTAGCAGCACTCTAAACCTAGAATTAACTTCTAGATTGCAGATGTGTTTTTAAAAAATAAAGCTCAATTTGCATATGAAGAGCTTTTTCACACAATAAAGCTTATTACATTAATAGATGTGACATCCGTGGAAGGCAACCTCGTGTCACATCATGGTCATTACAAATGCCAGCTTTTAGCAGTGAATCGGATCTTGAGAAAAGCCCTATACGAGAATTAAGTATTGTGAGAAGACAAAGCATATTTTAATATTGTGGGAGGGGGAGGGAATGGGAGGAAATGTCACATGTATAGTGAATTCTAAATGCTGGTGGTGGCCAATCCTATCCTTTGGTTCCTAAATGCATAGGGACACCATGACACTGCCAGATTTCAAAACCTCAGCATGCTGAACTCTTGAAAATCTGTCCTACTGTGTCTAAAGGCAAGATCTAGCCTCTGATTTACTACAGCCTTGACTATACACAAATTGAATATACTAATATCATTAAAGTGGTATGCTCCCTGCTCTCTTCCTGCAAAACAAACAGTGGTCGATATAAAGGTGCTTATACCAGTATGATTAGCCAACGTAATTTAAACCAGGATAAACTAGGTGTGCAGAACATGTCTAAGTCACACAGGTCACTTAATTTTTCTTTTTAGACAATGTTTGAAGATGTTTGTGGATTTGGGGCTTGGCATCGGCGCTGGTGTGTACTTTCTGGAAACTGCATCTCTTATTGGACATATCCAGATGATGAAAAGCGAAAGGTGATGTAGTTTATGATCCACCTATTATATTGCTTAATGTGGGGGTTCTTAATCTGCACTATTTCACAGTATCTGTTTTCCCTTAATCCTGCATTCATTTTTTACTGATGCAGAGTTAGTCCTTGGAAACCTAAGCTCTTAAAGCTTTTTGGGGTACGGTGTGCAAGATAATTCTTCTCTCAATTTGATTAAGTTCTTTACAACCCAGGACAAAAATGGAGAGTCAGATCCTGAAGTTGGTAGCATTTTCCATGGTAGTGAAGTAGGAGGTCCTTATTTTCACTATTTAATTTTCAAGATTTAAAGCTTGATCTTGTGTGATGATTGATGTGTCTTGTTCAATTTAAAAGAGGTGATGTAACATCCCCTGACAACTCTAATAAGCAAGTTTCATTTAAATGATGTGTGGATTGCCTCACAGGTTTGTCAGAAAGAACAGCATCCTTAGTCTGACAAACCCCATCGATAAAGCTTATTTTTAAGCAGTATGCTTTACCAAAGTAGTACAGCCAACTGTATTTATAGCATGATTTACTGCCTATGGAATTCACCAAACCATGTTACAACTATGGCTTGTAGTCTTGCAGCTCCTTAATGTGGTTGAGTGTGTGGTGCTTAAACACACATCTTGTAGACAGTTTGAGTTACTCTTTAGCTAATAGCCCAAATCAAAAAGGTTAATCTCTCATTGATTTGGACCCCTCTTGGCTCCTCAGTCAGGTTCTACGTGTGTGTGTGTAAATGTTTTCAATTCACGAGGGCTCCCTTCAAGGTGCTTTCTGACTCACTTAGGTAGTTTACCATTAAAAGATTAATTTATTGTCAAAGCACAAATTTCCGCTTAAACTTCTGGGGCAAACACTGAACTTCTTGGGCTTTCTATGCCAGTCCACATGCATAGATAGAGCATCTCCCTGTTAGCAGAAGAAGACAGTACACTGGCCAGCTTTGCCATAATGTATCATATACTCTTCCTCCCTGCTGCCTGGGAGAGATTATACTCTATTTTACAGCCTGAAAGATGGCTTGGATAGGAAAGTTCTCTGTACCTTGCTGTCTAAGGACTTTGGGATTGCTTCCCAAACTTCCTTGTATCAAGTCTTCTAATAACTGTGGGCAGGGCAGCAATGGTAATAGGTAACATTATTAACAGCAAGTAATTTTTGTTGTCACTGTTCTTCCTGCTGGCCTATACACAAGACCTTGTGTGTACCATGGCAAGAACGCCTAAATTCCGTGGCAGTGCTATCTTACTCTATCTCAAAGTCATTCATTCCCCACCAAAACTATGGCTCCTGGAACATTAAAATTTGTCAATGATTACTTTAAACAATAGGTCGTCTTAGAAAACATATCTCCATAGTTTCAGAGAGGTAGCCGTGTTAGTGTGGATCTGTAAAAAGCAACAAGGAGTCCTGTGGCAAATCAGCTGCTAGAAGAGGACCTCATCCTCCCTGATTGAACTAACCTCGTTATCCCCAGGCTGGTTCTGGCCTGCATATTTATACCTGCCTCTGGAAATTTCCATTCTTCTTCGAGTGATTGCTCCTATGCATTCCAGTTAGGTGTGCGCGCCGCGTGTGCATGGCTCTTCGGAACATTTTTACCCTAGCAACTCCGGCGGGCCGGCTGGGCGCCCCCTGGAGTGGCACCGCCATGGCGCTGGATATATACCCCAGCTGGCCCGTCCGCTCCTCAGTTCCTTCTTACTGCCCGTGACGGCCAGTTGGAACAGTGGAGTGCTCCCTTTCCTCCACAGCCCTAGCGTTTCTCTGCTCTTGAGTGTACATAGTTGTTTAGTTTACTTACTTGTTAGTTTAGTTGAATAGGTTTAGTTAGCTATAGTATAGAATAAGGGAATAAGTGGGGTTTACCCCTCTTCTTCCGCAACCGGTGCGGGCTTATGCCCAAGGCACAGGGGTTTAAGCCCTGTGCGACTTGCCAGCGGCACATGCCTGTCGGGGACCCGCACGACTCCTGCCTGCGCTGCCTCGGGGAAACCCACCGTCCAGATAAGTGTCCTATCTGCACGACCTTTAAGCCTAGAACAAGAAAGGAGCGGGACAGTCGTTTAAAGCAGCTCCTTATGGAGGCAACGCTCCAGCCTCCCACACTGACTCCGGCGGTGCCGAAGTCGTCATCGGCGCGCAGCGCACCGGCGGCCCCGAGCCGCTCCGGTACCGAGGCTCCTCGACCTCTGCAGCCGGCACCGGCGACCCGGCACCGTTCCCTCTCCCCAACGAGGAAACGTAAGCCGGCGAAGACGGCTTCGAAGCCGCATCCTCCGGGACCAATAGCCTAGCCACCACCGACGCCTCCAGTACCGGCTGTGGCGGTGCACAGACCGTGCACGGTACCGTTGACTCCGGCGCCACAAGGGCCGTTGAGTCCGGTACCACCCTGCTCCCCGGTGCCAACTGCGGTCGAGCTACAGCTCCCGTCCACGCCCGAGACGTTCTCGACGGCGAGAGAGCTCATTGAGCTCACAGAGGCACCGAGCCTCCGGCCCCCAGCACCGGCGGTGCGGGCTGTTAAGTCAGCGGGTAAGCCGACTATGATGTGGCCTCCTTCCCCTGACGGACAGGATAGACGGCACTCCAGGTCTCGGTCTCGATCCCGGTCCCAAAGACGGTCACCGTCACGCCGCTCCAGGTCCCGGCACCGCTCACCATCGCGGTATCGGTCGCACTCCCGGAGACGCTCCCGGTCCCGGTCGCCAGCCCGTCAGCACCGCAGAAGGTCCGGTTCCCGGCACCGTGACTACCGAAGCTGCTCCTGGCACCGCCGGTCGAGATCCCGGTCGAGCTCCCGGCACCGCGGCAGTCGATGTTCCCGCTCTCCATCTCGGCACCGCGACGACCGGCACCGATTGACGGTGCAGTCCGTGAGTGCCTCCGCCCCTCCGTGGCCGTCTCGTCACTCTTTGGTCGCTTCGCGGGCAGACAGCTATGGCCATCTTCAGGCTGCCCCGCAAGGACAAGTCCACGGTGCGCAGCAGTGGGGCTTTTGGGTCCCCTGGGCCCAGTACGAAGCTCAAGGGCTCCCTTGTCCCCCGCGGACCCCAGCCTCTGAACACAGGGTGCCAGAGGCCACAGTGAGCAGGCCGCCCCCATCACCACCAGGTGGAGCCCAGTCGCCTCCTGGTCCTGCGGAGCATCCGCGCTCCGAGACAGCTGCCCACTCCATAGAGGAACTACCTTCGGAGGCCGTGGTCCAAGGTCGGTCCTCGTCATCCTCGCCAGATGAGGCGGGGGCGTCTACGGCGGACCCTCCACCTATTGACTTGCGGGCCCACCAAGACCTTCTTCGCCGGGTGGCGAAGGCTATCAACCTCCCCATGGCGGAGGTCGTTGAGGATAATGACCCGGTGACTAATGTAATTGGGGCTGAGGCCCCAGTGCGGGTGGCCTTACCATTCATCCGTACCATTCAAAAGAACGCCACTACCATCTGGCAGTCACCGGCGTCCGTCCCTCCCACCACGCGCGGTGTAGAAAGGAAGTACTCCATCCCCCCCACGGGGTACGAGCATTTGTATACCCATCCTGAACCAGACTCACTCGTGGTCCAGTCAGTCAACGACAGGGAGAGACATGGCCAGCCAGCTCCAGCGCCGAAATCCAAGGAAGCTAGGCGCATGGATCTGTTGGGCCGAAAGGTCTACTCAGCGGGGGGTCTCCAGCTCAGGATCGCCAACCAGATGGCCCTCCTTGCTCGATACACCTTCGACATCATGGTGTCCCTAGCGAAATTCTCGGAGCTGATCCCGACAGCCTCACGCCAGGAATTCTTGGCCCTCCTGGAAGAGGGCAAGAAATCCTTCAGGTCCTCCATCCAGGCCGCTCTGGACTCGGCGGACTCGGGTGCCAGAACCCTGGCCTCAGGAGTGACCATGAGGCGCATCTCCTGGCTGCAGTCCTCCACCCTGCCACCGGAGGTGCAGTACACTTTACAAGACCTCCCCTTAGACACTCAGGGTCTGTTTTCGGAAAAGATGGATTCCAGAATTCAGACCCTCAAGGACGGTCGAATTGCCATTCGCACTCTGGGTATGCACACACCGGCTACCCAGCGAAGGTCATTCGGGCAGCAACCCTACCGGCCCTTTAATCAGCCCAGGTCGCGACCCTATAATATCCGGCGACCTGGCCTGAATCGCCGTAGACCGTCGGGCAACAGGCGCAACCAGATTCAGGCGCCTTCCAAGGCCCCTCAAGGGCCCAAACAGGCCTTTTGATGGGATGCCCGAGGACTGCCCATCAGACTCTGTACCGGATCCTTCCTGATTATTTTACAACCGCCTTTCCCACTTCCTTCCGGCGTGGTCCCAAATAACAACGGACAACTGGGTGCTTCGTACAATCCAGTCTGGTTACCGCCTTCAATTTGTTTTGCCCCCTCCCTCCCACCCGCCTTCCCCGTCCCTCTTCAGGGACCCCTCTCACGAGCAATTCCTCCTACAGGAGGTCGGGACTCTGTTGAGCTTGGGTGCCATAGAGGAGGTGCCTCACGACATGCGGGGTAGGGGATTCTATTCCCGATATTTTCTCATCCCCAAGGCGAAGGGAGGTCTACGTCCTATACTGGACCTCCGGGAGCTCAACAGGTACCTGCTCAAGCTCAAGTTTCGCATGGTCACCCTGGGGACCATCATTCCCTCCCTGGATCTGGGAGACTGGTTTGCCGTCCTCGATATGAAGGACGCGTACTTCCATATCGCGATTTACCCTCCCCATCGACGCTACCTGCGGTTCGTAGTCAACAACGCGCACTACCAGTTTGCAGTGCTGCCATTCGGCCTGTCCACCGCGCCGAGGGTCTTTACCAAGTGCATGGCAGTGGTTGCCGCAGCCCTCCGCCGTCGTCGCATACACGTATACCCGTATCTCGACGACTGGTTGGTTCGCGGGACATCCCAACAGCTGGTAAAGGACCAGATGTCAGAGATACTATCCCTATTTCGGTTCCTTGGCCTTCTCATCAATGCCGAGAAGTCCACCCTAGCTCCATCGCAGCGGGTGGAGTTCATCGGAGCGGTCCTTGACTCCAGTTTGGCCAGGGCCTGCCTCCCTCGATCTCGGCACCAGACGATGGTCTCCATCATCCAGGACCTTCTCACCTTTCCCACGACAACGGTTCGGTCCTGCCTGCGCCTCCTGGGCCACATGGCGTCCTGTATGTTCGTCACCGCATACGCGAGGCTCCGCCTTCCCCCTTTTCAATCTTGGCTGGCGTCGGTATACCGCCCGCACCGCGACTCGATAGACATGGTAGTCACCGTCACAAAACCGACACTCGCTTCGCTCAGCTGGTGGCTGAACCCAGAGGTCATGTGTGCAGGAGTACCGTTCCGCCCTCCTCGCCCATCCGTCACCCTGACCATGGATGCCTCAGTGTTGGGATGGGGGGCTCACCTGGGCGACCTTCACACCCAGGGTCTCTGGTCGCCCCAAGAGCTCGCTCTCCACATCAACGTCCGGGAGCTGCGAGCGATCCGTTTGGCGTGTCACACCTTCCGCGCCCGTCTGCAAGGCCGCTGCGTGGCAGTCTTCACGGACAACACAACGGCAATGTTCTACGTGAACAAGCAGGGCGGAGTCCGCTCCTCCCTCCTCTGCACGGAAGCGCTGCTCCTGTGGGACTTCTGCGTGACCCACTCGATTCACCTGGAAGCGTCATTTCTTCCAGGAGCGCAGAACACGCTGGCCGACCATCTCAGCAGGTCGTTCCTCGCCCACGAGTGGTCCCTTCATCCAGATGTGGTACACACGATTTTCCAAAGGTGGGGATTTCCCCAGAGAGACCTGTTTGCCTCCAAAGAGAACAGGAAGTGCCACCAGTTCTGCTCCTACCAGGGTCGCTCTCCGGGCTCCCTGTCGGACGCATTCCTTTACTCATGGACGGATCACCTCCTCTATGCCTTCCCTCCGTTCCCACTCATACACCGTGTGCTACTCAAGCTTCGGAGGGACAGGGCCCACCTAATACTCGTCGCTCCGGCCTGGCTGAGGCAGCATTGGTACACCCTGCTGCTCGAGCTCTCCGTTCGGGATCCCATTCCCCTTCCATTATGGCCGGACCTCATCACGCAGGACTTCGGCAGACTCCGCCACCCAGACCTACAGTCCCTCCATCTTACAGCTTGGTACCTGCGTGGCTGACCCACGCAGAGAGGGACTGTTCGGCGGCAGTACAGCAAATCCTGCTTGAAAGCAGAAAGCCTTCCACTCGCTCCACCTATCTCGCGAAATGGAAGCGCTTTGCACTCTGGTGCGACCAGCGCGGCCTTAATCCCTTCCTAGTCCCTATCTCTACAATCCTGGACTACCTCTGGTACCTTAAGGAACAAGGACTCACAGTCTCCTCCTTGAAGGTGCACCTGGCAGCCGTGTCCGCCTTTCGTCCATCCATAGAAGGTCGATCCATCTTCTCGAACCAGATGGTTTCCCGCTTTTTTTTTTTTTTTTTTAAATTGGAGATATACCAATCTCCTAGCACTGGAAGGGACCTTGAAAGGTCATCAAGTCCAGCCCCCTGCCTTCACTAGCAGGACCAATTTTTGCCCCAGATCCCTAAGTGGCCCCCTCAAGGATTGAACTCACAACCCTGGGTTTAGCAGGCCAGTGCTCAAACCACTGAGCTATCCCTCCCCCCGCTTCCTTAAGGGCCTGGACCGGTTGTACCCGCCGATACGACGTCCTACCCCGGCCTGGGATTTGAACCTGGTTCTGGCCAGGCTTATGGGAGCCCCCTTTGAGCCCTTGGCCACGTGCTCCCTGCTCTACCTCTCATGGAAGACGGCTTTCCTCGTCGCTATAACGTCGGCAAGATGGGTGTCCGAGCTCCGTGCCCTCACGGTTGGTCCGCCGTATACGGTCTTCCACGCAGACAAGGTGCAGCTTCGACCACACCCGGCCTTCCTCCCTAAGGTGGTGTCGGCCTTCCACCTCAACCAGGAGATCTTCCTTCCGGTCTTCTTCCCGAAGCCGCACGCCTCCCCTCGGGAGCAACAGCTTCATACCCTGGACGTCCGCAGGGCTCTCGCTTTTTATATCGAGCAGACGAAGCCCTTCCGGCGTTCGCCACAGCTGTTCATAGCGGTTGCCGATCGCATGAAAGGCGAGCCGGTCTCCTCTCAAAGGATTTCCTCCTGGGTGACGGCATGTATCTGGACATGCTACGAGCTTGCTCGCGTGCCTGAATGCCGCCTCACTGCTCACTCGACGAGAGCGCAGGCCTCATCTGCCACCTTCCTGGCCCATATTCCTATCCAGGACATCTGTAGAGCGGCCACCTGGTCTTCTGTACACACCTTCGCTTCCCACTACGCGTTGATGCAGCAATCTAGAGACGATGCAGCCTTCGGCTCAGCAGTCCTACACTCTGCCACGTCTCACTCCGACCCCACCGCCTAGGTAAGGCTTGGGAATCACCTAACTGGAATGCATAGGAGCAATCACTCGAAGAAGAAAAGACGGTTACTCACCGTAGTAACTGTTGTTCTTTGAGATGTGTTGCTCCTATCCATTCCAGACCCGCCCTCCTTCCCCACTGTCGGAGTAGCTGGCAAGAAGGAACTGAGGAGCGGACGGGCCGGCTGGGGTATATATCCAGCGCCATGGCGGCGCCACTCCAGGGGGCGCCCAGCCGGACCGCCGGAGTTGCTAGGGTAAAAATGTTCCGAAGAGCCGTGCACGCGCGGCGCGCACACCTAACTGGAATGGATAGGAGCAACACATCTCGAAGAACAGTTACTACGGTGAGTAACCGTCTTTTACATGCGTCTGACAAAGTGGGTATTCACCCACGAAAGCTTATGCTCCAATACATCTGTTAGTCTATAAGGTGTCACAGGACTCTTTGTATCTCCATAGTTGTTTCAGTAGCCCAGCTCAGAACCTTCTTCTCCATGTGTCAAGGGAAATGCCTTAAGGGGCTCATCTGCTCAGCTTATGAGCCCTACCCTTCTTGTTCTCCTGGCTACCTAGCTGCAAACCTAGACTACAGCTCTGCCTCTGGTACAGTGCAGGGATCGTACAATGTAATAAAACTAACTTTCCTTATTCCAAATCCTGTGGCTACTCATGCTGTGCACTAAAATGAATGATGCAGTTTACATCTCAGTGCTACTGTTTCAGGCTTTCAATAGATTTGGGCAACCATCACTGCATCAGTTTTGGTTCATACTTCCAAAGCTATCTTTGTGACTAATGAGTGGGTTTGGAAGGATTTGATTTTTAAGTGTCAATTTCACAGTATGCACGCGCGTACACACACACACACACACACACACATATATACTCTTTTTGCATAGATGATAAAGTAAGAAAAATGCTACTTGAGAACTTAGTTTGATTTAAGGATATTTATTTTGTATATTTTGACATGTGATGCTGACAATTGTCACTCAATAATTGTCTGACCCCTCCCCCCCCACCCCCTTATGTCATTCAACTCTGAAAATTTAAATAGATGCTGGAGCATAGTTCTATAGCAAGTGTTGAATTCTGCAGCCATGGAGTACATGGCAGGGTAGGGCTTGCTTATTCCACTGTAATATCTGCAGTCTCCCACTCCAGATGTGGCTGTTTCAACTTTTTGGGTGAACTGAACTCTGTTCATGTATGGGTGGAAAATCTGTTCTGGGTGCATGTAATAGGATACTTTTTGGCTAACAGTGCTATGTAGCATTACAAATCCTGTTTGCTATAACCAGACTCTTCCACTAACTTTCAGCATCCTATGGGCCGGATAAACTTGGCTAACTGCACTAATCGTCAGATTGAACCAGCCAACAGAGAGTTCTGTGCCCGACCCAACACTTTTGAGCTAATCACTGTCCGACCTCAGAGGGAAGATGATAAAGAGACTCTGGTCAGCCAATGTAAAGACACTCTCTGTGTTACCAAGTGAGTGAATACATATGACTTTCTTGTGCTTTAAAGTGCTGTAACCTTTCTGCAGAGTATTAGGATTGATATTAACAGGCTATGATGCTGTTGGTCTTCAGAATTTGAATAGGACCATTATCAACTGCTATGTTAAGACACTGAATGGGTTAATCTTGAGCCATTTTGTTTAGTTCTGTTTTACTATTCTGCTCGCATCCAGTGTTGTGAGAATGAGGAACTGCAACTCTCATTTTGAGAGCAGTACTAGTGTCCTGTAGTTTGTCTGACAGCACTTTGCATAGCTATGTTTTATGTGGCAGACTTAAGGTTTTTGGGTTTTTGTTTCTGGTTTTTTTTTCTTTTTTTTCCTGAGCTTTGCATCTTGATTGGTTGGAGGATTAGCAGGACTTTTTCAGAAGGGTGGTTGGCCTTAGTGACTTGGATGGAGAGTGGGAAGGATGTAGCAACAGACTTTTTATTAATTAAAAAAAATATTTTTTTTTAAAGGAACTGGTTATCTGCTGATACTAAAGAAGAGCGTAACCTTTGGATGCAAAAACTCAACCAAGTTCTTGTTGACCTTCGTATGTGGCAGCCTGATGCATGCTATAAACCTATTGGAAAGCCTTGAAACTATGAGGAAAATTGCCATGAGATTTTATGTACAAGAAAACAAACACAAACTACATTATAAATCCTTATATATAGGATTGTCTGAGGGCCTCTGGGTTACTTATTATACTTCATGCTTTAAATCTGGAAGAGTATGTGCCATTCATTATACAGGACTATATTATGCAGTATTTCTCTGTTAGAATTTTAACTGATCTTTTTTTTCCTAGCATTAATGAGTGTGATAGGAAGCAATTAAGTTCTTTGTGCTAAATATTAATATAAACTTCCACTTTTTGGAAATCTATACAGCTTAGTATGTTCTCTTAAAATACCAGTTTATTCTGAAACAGCTAAATCAGGACTTAGGTTTATCACAGGAAATCAGAAATTTCTTGTAAACCACAAGTGTACTAGTTAACTGCATTTTCCTTAAGGGAACAGCAACTCATCAGAGTACACATAGTTTACTAGTTAGGGTGCTGAAGCAGGACGGAACTTCAATGCTTGAGGTTGTTAGTAATTCTTCCTTAGGCAGAAAAGTTGCCAGTTTTGTGCACTTTACAGAGCGCAGTATAAACTTTCACTTGTGGAAACTACTTGTGGTCAGAACAAAAAATGTACAGATACATCCATAACTGTTTCTTACATTCTTAATCTTGTCTGCCATTTCTTATGGACAAGTGCATGGCACACGCTATGTGGTTTACAGGAGTTGAATTATGTATGCGGTATGTTGCACATTTTCATAGAAATAAAATGTCTTGAATATTTTACTAGGGTTTATAAATTTAGTTTCAAACTGCCCTAATTGTGGTTCCTGAATCTCATGATTTGTACAGACTGTAATTCTCACATTGTAAAATTTTGTTTTTTTTATAAAACTCAACAAAGCTGCTATATACCAACTAATACTTTTATGGCCATAAGTAATACCATAGAGTTGGCTGTAAGTGCAGGTAAAACTCTCTACTTCAAACCATCAGTAAAATGGCAGAACTATTCAGTTAAAGTCCAAATATGAAATGTTCACAAGCTTTCCACCGCGCTTAGTATAAAGTACTATAGCATTTTAAATTGCTATAGGCTGTTACATTTTCACACTTGAAACACTAAATTCTGTCACCTATACCTTTTTCATCCTGTCATTTTGTACTATCGCTCTTGAATCTAGCTTTTTTTTTTGCGGGGGGGGGGCGGGGTGTCTTTAAATATTTCAGATTCATGTATTAAGATTTATTTTATTTCCTTTTATGTAAAGAATAAAAACACTGAGTAAGCTTCTCAGAAATGGGTTGTCTGCAGTCATAGAAGTAAACTTTGGATTGGAGTGGGAGAAGAGTGGCTGTGAAGGAAGTGTATAACATTTCAGGGCTTCTAGTCCATATACAGATGGTGGATTGGGTTGTGCTCAGTGGTGGGGAAGACTGACTCGTATATTGTTGAGGTCTGGCCCATACCATACTAAGTCTGTAGTGATCTGACAATTGTCTGGTCTGTTTGATATATTCACTCCAGTTCAGTGGTCAAGTAATCAAGCTACAGACCTCTAACCTCTTGGCAACTTCATCAGAGACCAAGTGTTGGGTATGGGGCCTAGAGGTGGTCCAACCTGGTCTGGACTGAAGCATGTTGACAGGGCAGCATGAAGCTTGTACTTCCACTGTCTATGCTCTATCTGGATAGAGGACTTTAGTCTCCAAGTTTATGCACCTGTCTTCTTTGACAAGTGAACAGCTTCCAGGAAAACTGCAAAGAAAGTCTCTGGCCCACCAGTGATGGACATACTCAAAGCATGAGCAACGCTCAAAGCAGAGTCAATGGAGACCTCTCAAGTTGAGGGTAATGGAGCTGATGACATATGAAATGTAGGTACTTCAGAATTCGATGCGAGTTACAGAAAACTGCCCTCTCTGCTTTTTTATCAGGCCTGTCTATGTGAATTTAAATTTTATTGAAATGAAAACTTTGGACTCTATTTTGAACTTCTGACTATTTAATTTGCATGCTGTTCATGATCAATCTCATTTTGAACTGCAAGCAGTCCAAACTCCTGAGCAGCTTAAAAAGCTTCTGTTGCCAACGTAATTCCTGCACAGCGATGGGTATATTTGATATCTTGTAAGTCCAAAGCTAGAACCTTCTTCTCCATGTGTCAAGGGAAATGCCTTGTCCCAACAGAAAGCCAGGGACTTCCATCCTTCTAGTAGCTAGTTTCCAGTTCTAGTAAAACAGCAAGAGATTGGATCCAAAATTTTATGTGTATGGAAGTGTTTTTAAAACTTTGTAAAACTGAGATCTACAGAGTAGGTCTTATTGTACAAAGGGAGTGTAGCTTTATAAGTGGAAGGATAAAAGAATAGTGCATTTCTAAATTTTAGTCTGTAAATACATGGTGCGCTCAGATCCCATGATAAGTTGATATGAGAAATGTCTTCTCAGAGTTTCAATGTCCTGCCTAACTCACTCGAGGGTATTAGTCAATAAACCTGGGTGATAAAACACTTATTCTCATGTGTACTTTTTGTGTGTGTGTGAATTGTAACATGCAGTTTTGTCTTTCTACTCACATTAATTTATTTTAGTATTACAAGCTGACCTGGATGGAGCGATTGAGTCTTGTAGGATTGCAGTGAGCTTCATTAGTTTATCAGTGAGCAGGTGTTTAAATTTTCAGTCGTTATATTTCAGTGTCTTTTTAATCCTCTTAAATGTGAACTATAAGTAGGTTTTTTTGGTTTAAAAGGTTATTTGAGGGACTTGAAAGTGACAATTTTTTTTAAAAAAGCATTATTGTATTTTAATTAAATCTGTTCCCACGTACTTTGAATCTGGACTGCTGACTGTAGCACCTCACTGGGTGTGATGAGGACGCGGGGGAAAAGTGGTTTAAATGGGAACTGATATTTTAATATTTTTAATGGAATTAGTCTTTAAGTGTTTGCATTATAAGCTTCTGTGTAAATCACCAGACAGGAAAGAGATTATTAGAGTGAAATGCTGGCTTCCAACAGAAGGTGTTAGGTCATGTTCCCCAGGAAATGCGCCTTGACTCTAGACAAACTAGTCTCGAACATCAGAGGAGAAAGGTATTTTTGATTGCTTTCTTCCCACCAGCTAAGTTTGCAGCTCAAAGCAGGGTGTAGGGAAGCCCTAACACCAAGGAACTACAGCTGCCTGTTGCTTGAGGGCCAGGTTTTCTAGGCATAAGCAAGAGAGCCCCAATGTAGCCTGGATTAGATTTAAGGGACTTGTATATAGCTCACGTGGGTGGCATGTGACTCCTGCACTTGGGGAGGCTGGGCTGGAGTGCTGGAGGCTCCCTAGAAGTGTGTGTGGGGGGGAAACCCATCAGTGCCTGGACCATGGCCCTACTCCCTGTCGCAGCCATGCTCCACCCCAGGGGTAAGCTGGAGCCGGTTCGCACCAGTTCGCGCGAACCCGTTAAATTTAGAAGCGGTTTTAGAACCGCTTGTTAACTAGCTTCCCTGCGAGGGAAGCTTTGATGGGCTCTGCCTGGGAAGCCTGTAATTCCTCCTCCCGGCCACCGGGGGGGCACTGCGCTGTGCTGCGAGAGCCATGTGAGCTGCCTCCTGGGCCTGTTGCTGCTCCTGCTCTTTGGACCTCTGGCCCTGGGGCTCCGGCTGCTGCCTGGTGAGTCCCCGGCTGCGTCCTGCTGCTCCCAGCCCCCCCGCTGTGTGAGTATCTGCGCCCCTCCCCTGCCTTGCCTGCCCGCAGCCAGCCCCAGCCCCCAGCCACCCCCTGCCACCCCCTGCCCCCAGCCGCCCCCTGCCTGTAGCCAGCCTCTGCCCGCAGCCACCCCCTGCCCACAGCCACCTGCAGCCCGCCCGTCTGCATCACCTGCCCACAGCCAGCCCGTGTCACTCCCTGCCTCCAGCTAGCCCTGCCCCACGCCCCTATCTGCAGCCAGCCCCACATCCACTGGTGCCCTGCAGTTCCCAGGGCAGTAACCCTGCACACCTGCTTTAATGAGGGGGGGGGCAGGGAGCAGCTGGGACCCACACATGTGCACACCCTAGAGTGACCAGACAGCAAGTGTGAAAAATCGGGATGGGGGTGAGGGGTAATAGGAGCCTATATAAGAAAAAGACCCAAAAATTGAGACTGTCCCTGATCACCACCCTCACATGTGAAACGGAGCTCATTTCTAGTTCAGCCCCATCTTTTTAAAAAAGAACTTTAGGTAGGGTTAAAATACATCTGTATTTTCCTGGACATGTCAGGCTTTTCGGTTCTTAATCACCTCCTGGGAAAATATGGACGTATGGTAACCCTATTGGTACAAAAAATACATGCTGTCGCACATCCCTTAAATCAGAACTTTTTATAGGGAACCCGTTGTTAAGATTTTGGCAGCTCATCACTGCTCCACCCCCACTCTACCCCAGGCCCCATTCCTGCTCAGCTCCCCCTCCCCTGAGGCCTGCCCACTGCTCATGCCCCTTCTGACCCTTCCCCAAGGTGCCCTGCCTGCCACCTGTACCTCTACACCCTCCCTGAGCCACTGCCCTGCCCCTTCCTCTCCGCCCCCATCCCCCTACTGTCCTATCTCCCCCCCCACCCCGCCCTGCCTTTCAAGCAGTGAAAAGGTGGGAGGGGAGGACGTAGGAGGGGCAGGAAGAGGTGCAGCATGGGTGGGGCCATGGGTGAAATGTGGGAAAAGCAGGGCTTTGGGGAATGGCGTGTGGGTGGGGCCAAAGGGAGGTGTGCTGCATCCTGGTGGGGAGGCTTAGCCTCCTCCGGCCTATTATACCCACGATTGCTTATTAGAGAAGCTTCTATTAGCTTTAGAAACCTAAAGCTAAGGCATTTGTGTTTGTCAGTGGTATTCGGCCTGTGGGCCGCATGCGGCCCAATTAGCACACTGCTGGGGGCCCAGCTGTGTGCTCAAAAAATTGTGTTTCCCATTCTGGTCTGGTGGGCGGGAGGGAGCCAGCACCATGCAGCCAGAGGCAGATTAAGGTTTTGTGGGGCCGTGGGCCACAGCAAGTGGGGAGGGAGGGGGCTCCTCACCCCTTCTGCTGACAGCCCTGTCCATGGCTCCACTCACTCTGCCCCTTCTCCTGTGGCCCCTGCCTCTGTTCCGCTCACTGTCCTGACCTGTTCCACCCCTCCCATCTGTTTGCACCTTTCTGCCCCCTCCTGCAGCCCTGAGACCAGAGAAGCTCCGTTTCCACCCCGCTGCCATGGCCCCGGGGCTGCAGCGGGAGTGAGACAGCTCATCCAGTCCTAGGGCCGCAGTTTGGGTGCTGGGCTTCCCCCAGCACTGCTGCCGGGGAGTGGGTTAGGGCACACATTTTTCCAGGACCCCTGGGCATGGGCCCTGTCAGCTAATCCACCAATGCATGCAGTCCTGCTGGAGCTTTCCTGCCAGCAGCGAAGGTGCAGGCCTGCCCCTGAGAAAGAGGGGCACGCTGGCAGTGCAGGGCTGGGCAGGCCAGTGTGTCTGGTGCAGGTCTCAACCTGCGGCCCACACTGATAAATAGGTTGCGAATCACTAGTAGATGTTTAACCTTGTAAACAACTATTTCCTTCTCCTAGCCAATAACTCTTTAGCTAGTTTTTTCAAGGATTGGCTACGACGGTTTTAAGATGCAATTGACCTGGGGTAAGTGACTGGTCCTTTGGGACTGGAAGTAATATTGTGGTGATTTTTGGTGTAAGGGACCATCCATCATAAAGACAGGCTTGCCTAGGTGATAAGCTAAATAAGGGCCTGTCTGTGACTCCTGCATTAGGCTGTTTAGTGTCTGAGGAGTTTATACTAGATAGTTGGTTTGGTGAAATCTAAGTATAGAACCCACAGCCAATTTGGGCTTTGTGCCTTGACAGCTAAGTTAATAGCAGCAGGCACAGTAGTTACAACTCACCCCCAGCTTACCTGCAGTACTGAGCAGCCTCACCTCACACTGACTTCAATATGAGTTAAGGGCACTCAGAAGCTTGCAGGCTTAGGCCATATTGCCTACTATTTGTATTGCGGTAGCATCTGGGATCTTCAGTTACGAACTAGGACCCCATTGTGCTAAGCACTGAACAAAACAGAGCAAAAAGACAGTCCCTGCCCCAGAGAGTTTACAATCTGAACACAGGCTGTATTCTTTAACTCTTTCACTAAATGATATGGACATAGTTATGCTTGTTTAACAGATTTTTCCTACTGGCTAGTACTGCTCATGTGTAGATTGGTATAAAGAATGGAATAATGGGCATGAACTCTTCTTCATTAGGGCTGTTTTATGCAAAGTCTAACTTTGTAACGGCTTTTGTTTAAAAAGCCAGGTGATGGCAAGCAGGTAACTAGCAGTGATGTCACTGCTACCAATGGATCCAATCCTCCATCACTTTATATATAGAGTCCTAACCTGAGTTGACCCCTTCTTAGCTTATGTGAGTAAAGGCTGCAGGCTGGCCCCAGTATTTTTGTGTGACTTTGACTGCCAATGACAGCTCACAAACAGTGTAAATAATACTACTTTTTAAGTGTTTAAGTATATCTTTTTTCCAAATGCATAAAGGGTTGTCATGCTGGACCCTACTTACTATCAATGGGGGCAGGGGAAACACCTTTGCCCAATCAGATTGCCTTAGTGCTGCCAGGCAAATCCAAAATTCTGTTTCCTAGTCATCCATGGAACATTTTTAATAAGCAAATAGCAGTTTTAATAATAGACTGACATAGCCACACCAACCATTACATACAATTTATGGCAACATCGAATGGTTAAGCCGATCAAACAAAACTCGTTGAAGTCATCCACAGGGAGATCACCGAAGAAATCTGAGGTAGGCTTCTTCAATTTACTAGAGGCAGAGAAAGCCCTGTTGTGGATTTGCAAATCGAGGTGGTTAAATAGTCCTGTCGGCAAACATCCATTGATTTATTTTCGTGGCTCTCTAGACATAACCAAAGCTAAAGCCTAAGTTACTCACGTGTGTGGCTTTGCAGATGAGATACAGCGCTTTTTGGAAAGAAGGCTTTTACATCATCTATACAGGTACTGGCTCTTTATAGTGCTGCACTGGCCAAAAGAGGCTGGCTTTGTTCCTTTTCTTTGCAGCCTGGAAGACACTAGTAAGAATAAACAGCGCTGCATGGCTCAGGCAATGCTGAACTCAGTGTCCCCCTTGATCTTTGAAAACATCTTCAATCTGTTTATTGAAGGGATTCTCCTTTCCAAGCACATGGGGCCATTCGCTTAGTGCCTTCTGCCAGAAAACACGTGCCCCCAGGGCTGAAGTAATCTGCAAACAGTTTACACAAATATGGTCAGTTTCTTATTGGTTTTATTTGTATTACCGTAGTGCCTAGGAGCACTCAGCATGGAGCAGTATTTCATTGTGCAAGGTGCTGTACAAACAGAACAAAAAGACAGTCCCTGCCCCCAAGAGCATTCACTTTGATGGGCAGAGTCCTGCTTTCCTTACACCTGCGCCTCAGTTCCACTTAGACAGTGAGCAGGTGCAATATTTTTCTTTTTGTGAGGAAGTAAAGCAAACCTGGAGTAGAACAGAAGAGATGGTACTGCTGGGGCAGGGTCATTCAGTCCAACTCCTAGGCAGAGCAAGGAGCTGGATGGAAGTGTTTGTTCCTGATATGAGATCTAAGATGCAATTGACCTGAGGAAAGTGATTGGTCCTTGTAATTGGAAGCAAGCTGGCAGCATGTTTAGCTGGTAGCCTTTCTTTTTGCAGGTTTTTCTAAGCTTAGATTAAACAAGCATTTGAATGAAACTGTTTTGTTCAGGCCGCTCATCAGGGAAGGAAAGTAATCTGGGCTGCTTGTACATGTAGATAGCTCTATGCAGCAGCTACTTAAAATTCATTTTCAGATGTGCTTTCAAATTATTATAAGGTAGGAAAAAATGGATAAACTGGCTGTAAATCTCAAGCAGAGAATCACAGACATGTAGGACTGGAAGGGACCGCAGTAGGCCATGTAGTCCACTCCGCTGCATTCAAGGCAGCATCTTCTACTGCAGTCTACAGCCTCGTAGGGCTGCTGCCTTCTTAATGAGCTGCTATTTCAAGCAAGCAAACCAACAAACGGGGTAGTGAACACTTTCAGAGGAGCTTTTCAAAAGCACCTCCAGGATTTAAAGCAAAAAATCTGTTGAAAGTCAAAGAACTTCATGTGCCTGAATCTGTCAGGTGCTTTTGCAAATCCCTCTTGCTCCCATCAAAGTCAATGGGACGTGCAGGGACTCAGCCCCTCTGAAAATGAGACCCATTAGTTCTAGGTTCAAATCAAACCTGCAAGTGCTAGTTCACAAGTGGTGCTGGTTGATAGCCAGTCCCTTTTGCACGAAGACAGCATTGATTGGTTACATAAAGCTTAATTAGTCCCATCATTAGCAGAGCTACTCTCTTCCCACAGTGGCTTCTTAAACACTGTAGAATGGTAAGAGGGTGACTGATAAACAGTATAACTTCAGTACAAAAAAAACCTACTACAAAACAGCTCTATCTCAGTCTGAATCTTCTGTAACAAAAGTTAATGCTTTTTTTTAACTGTAATTTCTGAGCTACACTTATACCTCTTCATTTTGATTATAGGGTTGCTTTACTTTCATCTCAGAAGACTCACTGTTGCATTGATTATAATTGCAAGACTAAAATAGGACTAACAGAGCCATTGCATTAAAGATGATGGTGAGATGATGGGACCAAATTGCTTGTCCACCACAGATGTTTCAGAATATGCTCAAAATCCCAACTCTTTAAAACAAAAATCTCCAAAGGATTTTTTTTTTTAAAAATTCTGTATGTGTGACAGGTACGTTTAATGATGGCCCAGAAGACTGAAGTCCATTTCTTCACAGAACGGAGGCTAGCATGCGTGTCTCTATGTTGCTTTGCCCAATGACTGGGGGAAATCTGTACAATTTATGAATTCTGGGTGAAACTAAACTCTGTCTACATGTTTTTACCAAGCTGCAAACTTCATTTTAACTGCAGAGGCTAGTTGCCTTCACTGTTGCCTCTTCACCTCCGCGGTGGACTGAAATTCAGAGAGGTACAAGGGCTGACAACAGAGGGTTATGAACCCAGGCTGGTCCTCTGTTCTACATCCACCATCCTGGGCAACAGTTTGGCTTCCACTGAGGACACTGATTTATCAGGGGAAAGGACACTTGGTCTCTGCTAGTGGTTTGTGATCACCTGTCAAGGCTGCTCCTTGAGTCTCCTTAAAGAGCCATGGGAAGTTTGGGCTGGAGAAGGAGATGAAGCAGATGAGATCAAAGGAGACAAGCTGGGAAAAGAAGGCTCAGTTATTTAGAACACAAATGATGGGGGCCCTGACTCCTGAATGGTTTGGGGTGGTGAAGAAACTGAGACAGGGCAATGAGGGTAGGTTATTTTTGTGTGAATGTTGGGGTTTTGCACTATTAAAGGGAGAGCAATAATGTATTAAAGCTGGGGGTTGAGGGTTGTGAGCTGTCAGCCTCCACCCTGAGCCCCGCTTTGCCTTCAGCATTTATAATGTACACTAAAAACACTTTCTTATATTTAAGTGGGGGCTCACACTCAGAGGCTTGTTATGTGAAAGGGGGTCACCAGTACAGAAGTTTGCAAACCATTGTGTTAAACATATGCCCCATAGAGACTTTGCACAGGATTCTACCTTATCCCATGCCCCTGGTGCAGGTAAAACCAGAAGGTTCACAACTTCAGGTGGAGTTTTGGGTGAGGCTGTGTTTCAGCTGTCAAGGGGGGTAGTAGCCTGAGGACTGGAAACTGGTGCCAGAGATTGGGCAGTGGGCCTTGTGGTCTAAGCTCCCACCAGGGTATGTCAGAGAGAAGATCTACACCTCACGAGTGTGCCTAGGGAACTCATGGCAGTGAGTGGACTTTGTGGGATGGGGTGTGTAAGTCCCCTCACTGCAGTCTGATGAGTGGCCAAGATGCGGCACTCAACGGATCTGACATCGTAGTAGCAATGAGCTTCAGCTCTGACCAAAAAGGCCACTTTGGGAATAAGAATCTCTAGCACTGGGTCATTCTTGGCTTTCTGCAAAGCCAATGCCATCACCAGTTCTACAGGGGTTTGGGGACAGTCATCTGTACCTAAATGGGCAAAAAGATCACGAACTGCATTTAGCATGTGCTACCATATACCTGCCAGATGAGCAGAGACCCAGCAGGGTCAGATGTCAGGCAGGACCCTACAACTGTAGTGACCTGCTACTAACTTTTTGCAGACCATTACTCTGTTTTTTTTAGAAAAGTACACTGATTTCAATGGGGGCTATGCCAATTTACACCAGTGGGGAGCTGGCCCTGCATGCTTATTTCATTTTTTTTGTCGAGCTGCTCTGAGCTGGGGCAGGGTACATTTCCCTTTAATTTTAATTACATAACTTGTCCACATGTCATTGCAGCGTTGGCTTTCTAGTACAAATGCATTTTGTCATGACTTAAGGGGACTCTAATTACCCTAAAGCTGTGTTTTCCTGCCTGTGCATAATCATTAGGCATCCTCTAGAGCATCTCATACAGGTTCTGATTGTGACTCCGGGCTTAGATTTTTTTTTTTTTGGTAGGGGCATGACCCAAATAACGGTTTTGTTTTTATAGAAGCTTGTTGAAATGCATGGTTGTGTCATATGTACAAAGTAATCAGCTGCTTTTAAAACAAGCATTGCCCTTAAAGCTACGTAGGCCTTGCAATAACTCGTAGTGGGATTTCTGTAGTAAAAGAGGATTCTAGGAGCTTAAAGGAAAATTGTATTTACTGTCTGTTTAAAAAAAACAAAAAACTCTCTAAAAAAAAATTACAGTATAAATACAATCTGCTGTAACTTCCCTGAAGGAATGAATTATGGGACAACATTAAGGTTGAGGCTTTCAAAAACCAGTTAACCTTGGCCTGACTCTGTGCCCACTGCACTAGGAGCAGAGCTAGGCCCCAGCTGAGTGCGTCTCACAATCTCACTCTCTCTAGAGCTCCCACTTAAACATTTGGAAAATATATTAGCAACTTAATCACTCATATAAAGCCTTTACATAATAGGTGGATCCCAAATCAAAACCCTGGGCACTTGAATTAGGGTGTGCATTGCCACACTTGGTTCAAAGTGGCACTTAGGCCCTTTCAGGGTGTAACTCTCTGTACCTCAACGTAGCACCCTGGAACCCGCATAGTCACCAATATGCTCTGATTATGCTATGTTTGGTACAACGCATGTCTTGTGAGGTATCATTTTAAAAGGCTTGAGCTGCTGAACCTTAATAGTACATACAATCCAACAGGCTATCATTGTATGTGACGTATTGCTATAAGTGCTACTGAAATATGCTGCGAGGTTGGGAAATGCCAACAGCCAGCCTTTCAGCTGCAACAAAGGAGGGCACAGACATTGTTAATGGCCCATCAAGAAGACGCCTCTATCCCTGAGACTTCTGAGAGAAGGCACATACTTCATGGGGGTGGGCAGACTAACCCACGCCACAGTAGGGCTCTTTCTAGCCGCTGGAAGAAGAGTGGTAGTGACATCATCACTTGGCCTCTCTCCCCCCTCTCCTCCTCCCCTCATCTCAACATCTGGAAGATCGTCTGGAAGGCAAAGACTGACTTAGGGATATTGGGCGCAGGCTGGAAGGATGTATTGAGGCACTGTAACTTGCTTGTACCAGCTGTTAGACTAAGCAAGATTTGAACCAAACTCTCTCTCATCCTAAGAATTTTTTTATTTCCTAGGTAACCAACTCTAATCTCTATGCGTGTTACTTATACTCAGTTAAATCTATCTTTCTGTAATTAATAAATCTGTTTTACATTTTACCTAAAACCTGTTTGTTTTTGGTTGAAGTGCTAGGGGAATCTCAGCTCAAATTACAAAGGTTGGTGCATGTCAACTTTCCTATGAAGAAGTGATGAACTTATTAATGTTTGCACTGTCCAAGGGGTCCTTGAGCAGTGTAAGAGATTACGGTTCTGCTTGGAGGTGCTGGGGAGGGATGGAATCGCCATTGTCACCTGGGTTCCGGGGGCTCATCTCACTTCCTGCTACCAGGGTCTGGGGATTCAGCCAGCTCAGCACTGGAAGTGATACTTTATCTGCCAAGCTGGGCAGTGTACATGACGGGTGGAGTGGCTCAGATGCAGGAGGGTGAAGGGTGTGTGACAGTAGCCATAGCTACCCACTGCCTGTGCTAATCACATGCGTAACTGTTTTCAGGATTGGGGCCTAAAGTGTGTCAATTTGAAAATCAGGCCCAGGTTGTTTATGGGAAAGGATGGGTTGGTGGGAGAAGGATGACCGTGTGGCTATCACACAGAATCGAGAGCTAAGAAATCTGGGTGACTTCTCCCCGCCTCCACAGCTCTGCTTCAGACTTAGCGTTAGAGCTGGTTGGAATGCTTTTGCCTAAACAGCTGATTTGTGCTAGGTGCTGTACGAAGACAGAATTCTGGCTCCAAAGCGCTTATCGTCTAAGAAGACACATGAGCTACACCAGTGCTGAAGGGGAGCGAGCCAGGCATGTTTAAAAGATGATGATTATAAGGACATACAGTATTGGGAGCCCTATTTCTGATCCATGTCCTCTTTTTCCTTTGCATTGGGTGGCCCTAGAGCACATCTACCAGACTGGGCTGTGCAGGTATGAGAGGTGGGAGAATGTCTAGTTAGAGGGAGCCACTGGAGCTTAGGCATGAGTTAAGCAGTGAGCTGCTTGGTACTATCATAGCTTAGGAGGCTTCACGCATGCCCATTGGCTGATATTTAGGGGACTTCACCAGCAGAAATGTAGGCACCTAGGGGGTTTAGACACCTACAAGCTTAGGCCATGAGATCTTCAGTGACCTAAAAATCATAGAATCATAGAATATCAGAGTTAGAAGGGACCTCAGGAGGTCAGCTAGTCCAACCCCTACTCAAAGCAGGACTAATCCCCAACTAAATCATCGCAGCTATGGCTTTGTCAAGCCTGACCAAAAAAACCTCTAAGGAAGGAGATTCCACCACCTCCCTAGGTAACCCATTCCAGTGCTTCACCACCCTCCTAGTGAAAAAGGTTTTCCTACTATCCAACCTAAACCTACCCCACTGCAACTTGAAACCATTACTTCTTGTTCTGTCATCTGCTATCACTGTGAACAGTCTAGAGCCATCCTCTTTGGAACCCCCTTTCAGGTAGTTGAAAGCAGCTATCAAATACCCCCTCATTCTTCTCTTCTGCAGACTAAACAATCCCAGTTCCCTCATAAGTCATGTGCTCCAGCCCCCTAATCATTTTTGTTGCCCTCCACTGGACTCTTTACAATTTTTCCACATCCTTCTTGTAGTGAGGGGCACAGAACTGGACACAGTACTCCAGCTGAGGTCTCACCAATGTCGAATAGAGGGCAATGATCACATCTCTCGATCTGCTGGCAATGCCCCTACTTATACAGCCCAAAATGCCGTTAGCCTTCTTGGCCACAAGGGCACACTGTCGATTCATATCTAGTTTCTCTGTAACCCCACTGTGACCCCTAGGTCCATTCTACAAAAGCTGGAAACTAGGTCAAATTATAAAGGATGAATATAAACAAATAACACAAGTATGTAGGGACAAAACAAGCTCAAACTAGCCAGCGACATAAAGGGTAACAAGAAAACATTCTACAAATACATTAGAAGCAAGAGGAAGACCAAGGACAGGCTAGGCCTGTTACCCAATGATGTGTGTGTGTTGGGGGCGGAATAACAGAAAATGTGGATATGGCAGAGGTGCTTAATGATTTCTTTTGGTTTTCACCAAGAAGGTTGAGGGTGATTGGACATCTAACGTAGTGAATGCCAGTAAAAATGAGGTAGGATCAGAAGACACTAAAATAGGGAAAGAACAAGTTAAAAATTACTTGGACAAATTAGATGTCTTCAAGTCACCCAGGCATGATGAAATGCATCCTAGAATACTCAAGGAGCTGACTGAGGAAATATCCGAGCCATTAGCGATTATCTTTGAGAAGTCATGGAAGACAGGAGAGATTCCAGAAGACTGGAAAGGGGCAAATATAGTGTCCAGCTATAAAAAGGGAAATAAGGACAACCCAGGAAATTACAGATTAACTGCTGTACCCAGAAAGATAATGGAGCAAATAGTTAAGCAAGCAATTTGCAAACATCTAGAACAGTGATCCCCAACGCGGTGCCCGCAGATGCCATGGTGCCCGTGGGGGCATCTAAATGTGCCCACGTCCTGGCTGGCGGTCAAGCATCCACCGAAATGCTGCCGAAATTCAGCGGTATTTCGGCAGCGACGCCACCACTTGCTCCCAACAAGCGGCATCATCAAGAGGCATTGCCGCCGAAATGCTGCCAAAATTTGGCGGCATTTCGGCGGATGCTCGACCGCCGCCACGGTCCTTCATCTGGCGCCCGCCAGACGAAAAGGTTGGGGACCACTGATCTAGAAGATAATAAGGTGATAAGTAACAATCTGCATGGATTTGTCAAAAACAAATAGTGTCAAATCAACCTGATTGACAGGATAACAAGCCTTGTGGATGGGGGGGAAGTGGTAGACATGGTATATCTTAACTTTAGTAAAGGTTCTGGTACTGTCTCGCATGACCTTCTCATAAATAAACTAGGGAAATGCAATCTAGCTGGAGCTACTATAAGGTGGGTGCAAAACTGGTTGGAAAACCATTCCCAGAGAGTAGTTAGCATCAGTTCACAGTCATGCTGGAAGAGCATAACAAGTGAAGTCCTGTAGGGATCAGTTCTGGGTCTGGTTTTGTTCAATATCTTCATCATTAATTTAGATAATGGCTTTCAGAGTACACTTATGAAATTTGCGGACAATATCAAGCTGGGAGGGGTTGCAAGTGCTTTGGAGGATAGGATTAAAATGCAAAATGATCTGGACAAACTGGAGAAATGGTCTGAAGTAACTAGGATGAAATTCAATAAGGACAAATGCAAAGTACTCCACTAAGGAAGGAACAATCCGTTGCACGCATACAAAATGGGAAATGACTGCTTAGGAAGGAGAACTGCAGAAAGGGATCTGGGGGTCGTAGTGGACCACAACCTAAATATGAGTCAACAGTGTAACACCGTTGCAAAAAAAGCGAACGTCATTATGGGATGTATTAGCAGGAGTGTTGTAATCAAGACATGAGAAGTAATTCTGCTCTATTCTGCTCTGATTAGGCTTCAACTGGAGTATAGTGTCCAGTTCTGGGAGCTACATTTCAGAAAAGATGTGGACAAATTGGAGAAAGTCCAGAGAAGAGCAACAAAAATGATTAAAGGTCTAGAAAACATGACCTATGAGGGAAGATTGAAAAAACTGGGTTTGTTTAGTCTGGAGAAGAGAAGACTGAAAGGGGACATGATAACAGTTTTCAAGTATGTAAAAGATTGCTACAAGGAGGAGGGAAAAAATTGTTTTTCTTAACCTCTGAGGATAGGACAAGAAGCAATGGGCTTACATTGCAGCAAGGGAGGTTTAGGTTGGACATTAGGAAAAACTTCCTAACTGTCAGAGTGGTTAAGCACTGGAATAAGTTGCCTATGGAGGTTGTGGAATCTCCATCACTGCCAGCGCCTCCTCATCACGCTAACAGCAGGAGCACTAGACTTTAAGAATTGCAAAAGGCTAATGGTAGAGGTGAGAGAAATAATCCAAACAGAAGTCTAAACTCACATGGCCAGATCCTGGTCCCCATTAATATCTACTTTCTAACATCCCAGTGGCACAAAGCAGATTTACAGCTGTCCCCTAAGTGGCCAGCTGACAACTCCCCTTGCAGATGAAAATAACCTGATGGTATGCAGCTGCTGTAGCTCACTCTGTGTCATCTTCCTTCCCCCACAGCATACGGAGTGTGGGCAGGAGAAAAGGGGCCTCTCTGGAGCACTGATGCAATCCGTGGATGCTACTATTGGCCCTTTGGTGGTCATTGAAGTTAGCTGTAAATTGGTGCAGCCTCTGCTGAGCCTCAGGCTAAGAAGGCATAAAGGTGATGTAATATCACCTTTGCTCTGCCCTGAAGCCCCAGGTTCTGCTCTTTGCATAACTCAATCAGATCCAAGGATTTGGACTGTAATTTGTTATTTCAGTGCTGTTGCCAACTAAAAAACAACAGGCCTATTAACCTCAAATAGTTCACCAAGCTTTGCAAATGTTTCATTCAAAAAGTCCTGCAGTGAAAACTGAGCCCATTCCAAGCTTTCCCCACTACAGTAGGATCTGAGATGGTACTTTTATGTGACTAGCTATTTGTACGGTTAGCCAAGCAAGAATGTCTGCTGCAAAGGAGACTCACTTCTAGCAGGAGTCTGTTTTAACTTGGAAAGAGAGATGCTTGTCTATTGCCTCAGCTGTCTATTACGGTTATAAAAAATAGATGAGGCCCGTGATACCTAATATGACTAACACTCTCACAGCCCTCACTGCATAGCCAACAGCAACATTTGAAAATATTGGGCTGTATTACAACTAGGATGGACTGGTGTTCAAATCCCCTACCCCCTGTAGGGTACCGCACATATATTCTCTGGTTAACCAGGGCCACCATACTGAATGCCACCACAGTAGGCAGTAATGCCCTTGAAAGCCATACTCCTAGCAGTGGCTTTGCCATAGTGTCAAGTCAACTTTATCTGACCCAGAAACACTGCCGTGGAAAATAACCTTCAGGCAGTGACCAAAATTCGACATGCTGCCACAACCTGTCTGGAGGATAGGTCAGACATTCCAATAGCTGATCTGCCTGTAGTTCAAGGGCATGCGTTTCTAATATAAGAAGGAGTGCAAATGTTTCTAAACCTGTAAATCCATCTCTAAAGTATGTGATGATTAATAGCAGCCACTGTTTTTACTGCTGTCTTGCACACCTCACCTATATGAGAGTTTCAGCACAAAACTAAATGACACAAAGATTGCTAGGCTGATTCCATTTTTAATGTGAAGCCCAATAAACTTTTCACCTGTTCTGTGCATTTTTATGTCTTGTAATTATAGCCAAGTATATAACCTTTTGCTCCACTATTTGAGATGAGCTAAGCTTTAAAAACATGGGAAATTGAACCAGCCTGTGACAACTGCTAAAATGCACTAAGGCAATAACTCCAGCATGAGCCACTCCTGAGCTGAGTCATGGCCTGGGCATGTACTGGGCTTTAATGGATAAGCTGACCTACAAAGTTCAGTTTTTGAATCTCCCTTTGTGGTAGCCCACAGTGTAATTAGCCAGCAGAGCCACATGACAAAAGTACTGTTCAAAACAATCCCTCTGGATACTAACCAGCCCTTTATGATGACATTAAGACCTTGGGAATACGGCTTGATTTCACCTAATTCCGTCTAATAAAATAATCACAATAATATTTTACATCTATATAGCCTTTCATCCTTAAGGGTCCCAAATCCCTTTACAAAACCTATGGGACGAATCCAGAGGCCTTTACTCAGTTTGCCCCTGGGGCCAGATTTTTAAAGGTAGCTAGGCAATACTCCTAGTAGGTGCCTAACTCCCATTCAAAGCCATGGGAGATAGGCACCTAAATGCCTTTAAAAATCTGGCAGTTGGTCCTTATTGAAGCAAATTCCTATAGAGCAGGGGTGGGCAAACTGCAGCCAGTGGGACCCTCCTGTCTGGTCCTCGAGCTCCCGGCTGGGCAGCTAGCCCCTGGACTCTCCCTTGCTGTCCCCCTACCCCCGCAGCCTCAGCTCGCCATGCCGCCAGGGCTCTAGGCAGCGGGGCTGCGAGCTCCTGTTGGGCAGCACGGATGTGAGAGCCATCAGCCGTCCCTGCTGCTCTAGACTGTGTGTTGGCATGGCTGGCTCCGGCTTGGCGGCGCGGCTGCCAGTCCTGGTGCTCTGAGCGGCATGGTAAGAGGATGGGGAGCGGGGGTGGGGGAGGTTGGATAAGGGGAAGGGAGTCCTGGGGAGCAGTCAGGGAGTGGGGGTGTGGATAGGGGTCAGGGCAGTCAGGAGACAAGGAGTGGGGCAGGGGTTGGATGGATCAGGGGTTCTGAGGGGGGCAGTCAAGGGGTGGGAAGTGGGAGGCGGTGGATAGGGGGCAGGGGCCAGGCTGTTTGGGGAGGCACAGCCTTCCCTACCCGGCCCTCCATACAGTTTCGGAACCCCGATGTGGCCCTCAGGCCAAAAAGTTTGCCCACCCCTGCTATAGAGACATGAGGTATTTGGATCAAATATAAACTAAGTAAAGACCACAGAACTTGGCCCCATACAGGGAAGGACCCTAAGGCCACTGCACAGAACGGGAGTCTTGCCACTGACAAATGGCAATTCAGAACTATTCACTCACACCAGAGGAGATGGCTGCTAACAGTTAATGTTCATGCCAGGCAGTGACTGCTGGGAGATCTGCCATGGCCTGTTGCAGCTGCAGCACTGGAAGCATTTGTGCACTGTGGCAGCTAGCCCTACTCGGGGGCAATGCTGCAAATATTTGCTGATATTTTACTTCTTGTGGATTTTTGAAAGCCAAGAAACCAGCAAAGAGAAAGTTGCTATAAATCATTTTTTTAAAATGCCAAACTACATTCTCTCGGAGCACTTCACGGATATGGAATAACACAATTCCATGTGGCCAGCTCCCTGGATGTCAAACACGAAATGAGGTGGAAGGCTTCTTGGGCCCCCTCCACATTGTGCATCCATGTGGCAGTGGAGCGCAAATTGGCCCTAATTGAGTAGCTTAACATACTAGGGCCTGATCCTGCAAAAACTCATGCACGTGCTTAACTTTAAGCATGTGTGTAGTAGTGAAGCACACGTGTAAGGGTATGACTTCACTGTAGCTGGGAGGTGTAATTCCTAGCTTGGGTAGACATACACCCATGAGCTGTGCTTGAGCTAGTGCACTAAAATATCAGTGGCCATGGTAGCATGGGCGATGGCTCAGGCTAGGTGCCTGAGTACGTACCCAGCAGTACTCAGGTGGCTAGTTTGAGCCTCTGCCTGTGGTGCCATACACATTTTTAGTGTGCTAGTTCTACACCTCCCAGCTGCTGTGTATGCAGACCGAGGCTTTGCAGGATCAGGGCCTCAATGAACAACATACAGATGAACAAATGAAGGAAAGCAGCAAATTGACAGTGAAGGTTTCCAACTACAGCATACAACTGAAATGGAACTCTTCGGGGGCTAAAGGGCATCATGCAGGCACATGGCACTCTGAACGACATAGGAAAGCAGGGAAACTTTGGCACAAGTATCTTTAATGCAGAGCAGAACCAACCTCTGTTTGTAATCTGTCCTCCAAACAGAAGGGAACACAAATGTACTCATTTTAGAAGGATGAAGAGCTGACAGCTCCTCCTGAGATTTGAACTTGTGGTTCCAGGGAGTTTGAAGCATGAGTCTTTGAAAACCTAAACAACTTCGCCCCTCTTTTCCCACATTCTTTTTTACCTGACTAGGATGGAATCCATCAACAGGTTCTATCAGCTGCCAGCTTTCTCCTCCTAGTTTGTGCCACTCATCAACAACTGTAAATCACATAATCACAAAGGATTAAACACAAACACATCACATCCCCTTCATGCCACATCAGAGAGAGTATTTTTAGCAGACAACTGCTGTGCATGAAGATTATGCTAATTTATGAAATAGTGCCAGAGCCAATACCACATTCAATCCCCTTTCCGTAGGGTAGTATTTAAGCCTTTATTTTTTTATCCAGTGTATTTATACGGGGAAGTTCTTTGAACATAAATGATTGTAAAACAATTAACTTTGCCTTCCAACTAAGAATGTTGCTGCAGTGAATGACACTATGAAATATTAAACACTGATATAATACTCCCTCATTTTACATTTCAGTAGCATCTTCAGCAAAGCCAGAAATAAAAACACTTCTGCTTGGAAAAAGAGATCGTACCAGTAGACAGTTGGGGTGATGTCTTCAGGAACAGAATGTCATTTTCAGTTACTTTTCTTGTGAGTGGCCCTTTTCAACTCTGACAAATAACCTTTCTGAATTATATAAGCATTGCATTCAAGGCAAATGATGCTGTTCAGTAAGCCCCAGAGTCATGGAAGGAATAAAAAGCTTCCTTTCTTGAAAAGAGTTGAATGGCAAGCATGCATCTGACCAGTTCAAACGGCCTTAGCCGACTCCTAATTCAATAATTTATTTTATAATGATGGATTGAGAATTCTTAATGTTATGTACATATTCCATCATGAGAGAACATGCTCTCTTCCTCCATCTCCTTTTGAAAACAGTATTTCGGCTAAACAATCTGCCCTAGAATCACTGCTGTTGCACCCAGGGTCCAATTTGGATTTTTCAAACACTGATTTATCTGTAGACTCAGACCCACAATATTGATTTAAACAGACAAAGAATAAGTGATTCAAAACAGATAGATTTTTAAAAAATATTGCTTATTTGTAACACATCATTCATTCTGGATCTTCCTTATACATTACACCAAAAAAAAAAAATCATGGCGCTCAAAGTCTGTCTTAAATTAGGCGATTATATTATTTAAACAAATTTGCTCATGAGATACACACTGCATTTTCATAAGGGATCTGGGCTGCAGCAGCAATAGAGTATTACTCAGACATACCTCAAGTCTATATACTTTAATCCAGGACACTTGATCTAAAGCAGGGGTTGGCAACCTACGGCATGCATGCCACCTTTGGCACTTGAGACGATTTTGCCTGGCACACGGCTGCCTGCCGGGGTCCCGGCCGCCGGCCTCACTCAGCCCGCAGCCAGCTGAGTGAACGGAACCCCAGGCCGGCAGGAGGCTGAGCGGGGCCGGCGGCCGGGACCTCAGACCGGCGGCAGGTGCGCCCCCTGGTTCCTCCATCACTGCGCTCAGGTTCTGCGGCTCCCAGGAGTGTGAGCCGCAGGGCGTGGGACCCTGAGCCTGATGCGGGAGGGGTGGCGGTGGCAGCTCACACTCCTGGGAGCCGCAGACCCCGAGTGCAGTGAGAGGAGAGCTGGGGGGCGCATGGGGACCATCACCCTCATGCATCCACTGCAGGGGGGGAGGGCACACTAGGCACACCAGGCCACAGCCCGGGCAGGCGCGCCCCCCGGCTCCACCCTCACCGCGCTCGGGTTCTGCGGCTCCTGGAAGTGTGAGCCGCCACCCCTCCTGCAGCTCCCCCCCTCCCTCTGCCTCAGCACTCCCCGTGGAGTTTTGCCTCCCCGTGGAGCCAGCATCTGACTGGCATGGGCATGGTAAGGGGAGTCCCGGGGCACAGTGAGGAGCAGGGGGAGGGAGCAGAGGGAGAGTTGGATGGGTCAGGAGGGGTCCTGTCAGGGGGCGGGGAGTGGTTGGATGGGGCATGGGAGTCTCCGGGGGTCTGTCTGGGGGTGGGGGTGTGGATAAGGGTTGGGGCAGTCAGGGGACAGGTAGGATCCTAGGGGGGCAGTTAGAGTGGGGGGATCTCAGGAGGGGGCAGTCAGGGGACAAGGAGCGGGGGGAGAGGTAGGTTGGGGGTTCTGACCGGGGCAATCGGGGTGGGACGTGGCAGGGAGTGGATGGAGGAGGGGCTAGGGCAGGGCTCTCCCCTCTTTTTTGATTGTTGAAATATGGTAACCCTAGGTGAGGGGGGAGCCACGGGGTGCATGGGTGCTGGCACCTGCATAGATCCACTGCAGCCTGCAAGAGCCCCTGGAAGGGGGGTGCCGGGCCGCAGTCTGGGCAGGAGGGGTGCGGGGGGCGCAGCTGCTCCCCACTATTAGCGCCGCTGCCTGTGCAGGGCTCCTGCCCACCTGCACTGCACCGACTCCTCCATGGCTGGGGCTCGCTGCTGCCGCAAGCGGGATGCTCTGGCTCTGGCTCTCCAGTGCCTCCGGAAGGCGGCTCCTCCCTGCCGAGCTGCTGCAGCGGCCCAAGCCCAGCAAAGCCAGTGAGTGGACTCGGGGCGGGGACCACCTGGGTGGGGTGGGCTCACGGGGGGGGGGGTTGTGCACCCTCCAGGGGAGTTCAGGGGGCGGGGAGGGGGGAACCTGGTCTGGGGAGCAGCCCCTGGGCATGGCTGGCCCCTGGGGTCTATAAAGGCGCGTTGGGATTTGCCCCCCAATGAACCGATGTGCAAGGGGGAGGTACAAGGTGGAAGTTTCACCTAGGGCACCTAAGGCATCACAGACAAATGCCGTTAATGTGTGTCCACACCTGCAGGGCTCCTTCCATAAACTCCCAGGACCTGTGAAGCTGAGAAGCTCAGTGAATTTCGTCCCACAGAGTTTCCTGGCAATTTTGTCTGGCCTCTCCCCACAGCATGATCCAGCCCTTAATAATTTTCACTTCACTTTTTTTTCTACTCCTACTTTAAATAAGCCTATAGACCAATTTCTGACTGATAGTTGTCCCTACCAGAACAGCCACAGTGACAATACTGGCTGGAAGTTGTACTTCACTGTCTGTCTATTTCACAACCCGTGCACAGCCCCTGAGCCACAGATGCCCTGGTATCCTGGCTCCGCAGTCACAGAGGGGCATCCCATTTTTTCAAATCCTCTGGCTTCTGACCCAAAATTGGATCCTGAGTCCCAGTTCTTGCCTCATGGCTCAGACTGGTGGCCCGGGACTGAGAAAGGGGCCTGAGGGTATGACTATCCGGCAGTCCTCAGGTGTGACTGTAGCTCATCTAGACACACCCGAGCTAGACTAAATCCAGCTACCTTGAGTAATGGGGCAACGAAGCTGTGGCAGCACGCACTTCCACACAGGCTAGCCACGTGAGACATTACCCAGGGTTGTATAGCTGTGCGGAAGTGCTCTCTGCCACGGCTTCACTGCTCCTGGGCCAGCACTAGTTTGATTAAAGTTAGCGTGGGTCTATCTATGTGTAGACATGCCCACACATTGTCACAATACTAACACATCATCAACAACACTGGGACTCATTTTGTTAACCACATAGTTTTGTGCCTGAATTTGGCTCAATCACACTACTTAGTAGGTTAGGATTTGTGTGGTGTGTGGTTTGTTTTACTTTGTAGACATAATACTGTTCTTAATCAAGAAACAGTGACAGTTTGAACCCATTTACAACAGGGCTGAATTTGGTCCAA
This sequence comes from Mauremys mutica, assembly GCF_020497125.1. Classification (NCBI taxonomy): domain Eukaryota; kingdom Metazoa; phylum Chordata; order Testudines; family Geoemydidae; genus Mauremys; species Mauremys mutica. The sequence continues at coordinate 204,138,752 of NC_059073.1, read as the reverse complement.
TGTATTTCACTTTAAAAACTGTCAAAGACTAGGCCTTGTCTGAGTATACCCAAAGGCTCGATGAAGGCAGACATCTGGTCTGTGGGTGTCTATTGCCTTTCTAAGAGCTAGCGCCAATTTATATGCACATTTAAAAAAATTATATGGTTCTCTGCATTAGATTCATAAATTCTTCAGCCAAAGTTAACATCTCAACTTGCATGCCCACCTAAGTAGCACTGTGGGGATTAAAATATGGAAAAACCAATAGCACCCAAATTTCATCCTGAGCAAGCAACGCTGGGCATTACCATCTACGTAGTTATAGACTGTTCTCAACACAAATTTTAAATGATAAAATACAACCATTGTTAAATATTGAATGTCTCGAGATTCTAGGAGGGATATGCACCCACTTCAGTGAAAGTAAAAAGTAGGTCAGTGCCCATCACTGTTATGAAGCAGGCTGCTTAAGAGAACTCGGGAATTGACAGTTTTACCAAGTGGAAGCCAATATTACTATGTACACGTATAGGGTATAGAACACTTTGTAAAATGTATTTCCAAGATAAAATTGGTATGTGTTGTGGCTGATTTTGTTTACCTAGTTTATTTGATGTAGTATTATAAAGTACAGTTCATTTTGTTGTAATCCTTCTTTTCAGTTAAACCAAATAAATTACACAGTGAGTAATTTAACTTCTTTGAGTGATTGTTCATATCCATTCCAATTAGGTGTGTGCGTGCCACGTGCACAGTTGTTGGAAAGTTTTTCCCCTAGCAGCACCTGTTGGGTCGGCCTTGTAGCCTGCTGGAGTGGTGCCTCCATGGCGCTCAATATATGACCCTGCCAACCTGGCATGTCCTCAGTTCCTTCTTACTGCCAGTGACGGTCGTTGGACCTGCAGTGACTTGCTTAGTAAGCTCTCCTCGTTTTTCCCTCGCCTTTCAGTTTAGTGTAGTTTACAGTTATTTCTAGTCTAGTTAAATTCAGTTTAAGTGGCTTTCTGTTGTTACAGCAGATAGCTGTTGGGAGTGGGGAGTTTCCCCTCCGTCCCGACTGCATTCCCCCTTGGGGACTCGGGGTATAAGTCCCAAGGATTCAAACCCTGCAAGTCCTGCAAGAAGCCGATGCCAATGGGCAACCCCCTCGACGCTTGCTTAAAGTGTCTGGTGGAAGCTCACCAAGCGGACAAGTGCAGGATTTTTAAAGGGTTTTGCCCCAGGACCAAAAAGGAGTGGGACTTCCGCCTAAAGCAGCTCCTTATGGAGGCAGCACTTAGACCGCAACCCACATCAAAAAACCTTTGAAGTGATGGGTCATCTCAATTATCACTTCAAAGGTTTTTTTTTCTCCTGCTGATGATAGCTCATCTCAATTGATTGGACTCTTCCAGTTGGTATGCATATTTCCACCTTTTCATGTTCTCTGCATGTATAAATATCTTCTGTCTGTGTGTTCCATTCTATGCATCCGATGAAGTGAGCTGTAGCCCACGAAAGCTTATGCTGAAATAAATTTGTTAGTCTCTAAGGTGCCGCAAGTACTCGTGTTCTTTTTGTTAAAACACTTTACTTTGGAGAGTATAGTCGGTGTTATTTAGGAGAAGAAAGCTGGTTGAAAAAGACAATTTTGTTGAGTTGTTCATCCCAGAGAATGCAATGAAAAGCCTGTCAAGCAATATAATATTTTATAATTCATGATGGCCATCTGTGCAATCTCAGGCGTACAGAGACAATGATAAACTCCAATCTAGAAAATCTGCTGTACCACAGTATAAACAGCAATATTTTTTTATTAGAATCATCTGGCCCAGCAGCCAACTCCATGGAGGTTTTTTTTTTTTTTGGTTAAAAATGATTGTGTAGGTTTTTAATAAAGCATTACAGCAGGATATTTTTAAAACAGAAATGCTATTTCTACAATATGTAACCACAATAGAGAAGAAATATTAAACTGAGAAGGAAAGTCAGTGGAGAGGGCAGAGGATTGGAAAGCTGGAAAACTTTAGTTTCCTTGCCAGCCTTACAGTACCTCTAATCACTGGAGAAATTTTGGCCTTAAAGTTGAGGGGGACAAGCAGCTAATTGTACACATGCCTGTCGCTGCTGCTGCCCCTCTTGCCCCTCTGGTGCTCCCAGGGTGACCAGATGTCCTGATTTTATAGGGACAATCCCGATTTTTAGGTCTTTTTCTTATATAGGCTCCTATTACCCCCCACCCCATCCCAGCTTTTCACACTTGTTGTCTGGTCACCCTAGTGCTCCCCTCGAGTTCTCCCTGATCCCAACAGAAGAGGAATGCCTCCTTCCCTCCCTCCATCCTGTATTTATGTCCAGGCCTCCAACAGCTTTTGGGAGCTTGGGTAAATGCTTACTTTCTCTGAGCCTTAGTTTCTTCATTATTAAAACACACAGGCAGAGAATCAGCTTGAAGAACCTCTGTTATTACTATTAGATATGTACAAAAATGAAAAATGGGCATCTATCCAAGGGTTGAGATGCAAATGCCATACATAACAAAATTTGATCACTTGTAGAAAACCAAACTTCCCTCTCCTCCACACGTTTGATACCTCTCTGTGGCAGCCTGCATAAATAGATGTGTCCTGCAGCATGGCCTGCAGGTCAATAGACTTGGAATACTTCAGATCTGGGGTAGAAGCCTGCTCCTGGACTGAGGCATCCTCACAGAGAATGCTCTCTCATCACCCAGTTAATGGTTAGTAGCCTCTGTTTGCCTGCTGTGCCTCACAGATGTGTTGTAAGGCTTAATTTATTATTGTATGTAAATCACTTTGAGATGATTGGATGAAAAGTGCTGCTTACTCTAAGTGCAATTCTAGCTGTTTAGAATGCTGCAGGCTGAATGCTAGTTCCCCTGTGAGGGACCTCTCAGGTTCCTCTGAGAGTTTCATAATGCCCCCATATTTTATACCCCTGCAACACACACATCACACAGAGACAGTGGAACTGAGATGAGGAACGAAGAAGAATCTCCTCACGTGACCCTCAGCCCTATCACTAGATCCATGTTGGTTGAATGACTGTGCTGCTATTTTCACTGTACAGCACTAAAAATAAGATGCATATTAAAACTGTTTGTCCCGTTCTTATTTAAATGCTTGTTAAATAGTACAAAATGCAACTTACTTTTCCCCAGTGGAAAATCCATGTAGAAAATATCAAAATTGGCAAACATCTCAGATCTCGCTATTTCTTTCAGGACATTGGAAAGCTGTAGAGCTCTCTGGAAAAAAACCAAGGAATTAATGAGATTAATGGGTTCAGCTTTTGTAACCAATGTGTGGGGAGCAGCCGTCCGGGCTTCTCAGCTTCCTGAGCGGGGAGCTGGGATGGGAGTCTAGGTGGAGTCCACCACAGCCCTGAGCTTCCTTGTCAATTTTGGAGCTGTGAAATTGACAAGAGTGACAGCCAACAGCCGATGTAAGTAATTCAGTGTCTACATGAACACTGTGTCACCCTAACTACATCAACATAAGCCCTACGCCTCTCGTGGAGGTGGAGTTATGATGTCGGTGTAGTAGGGCACTTACATTGGCGGGAGCAAGGCAATAGTGTGTCCATTGACATAGGCTGACAGAAGCTGCCTTACATTGACCTAACTCTGTAGTGTAGACCATGGCTTAGAACCCTCATTTTGGAGGCCCTTTCCATCCCTCCTACAGTTTGCAGAGAATTGAAATTCCTTATATAGGCAAAGTTTTCTCCTTCCCTGTACATTGCCCATTCCCAGGCTGCTGGTGCAGTATCTACATGCCATATCCCTGGCCAGATTCTGATCTCCCTTACTGCAGAGTAAATCCAGAGTAACTCCATGGACTTCAGTGGACTGCAACTAACTCATGTATCTCCAATGTGATTTCGACCACCATAATGGAGATCAGAATCTCATCATTTAATGTGCACAGTTTAGGTAAGAATGTACAAAGTTATTTTCAGACAAGAGCACAGCATGTTGACCTGCAGACACATGAATAGTTCCTGGACAACAGATATGTATTGAGAGTTTGTATTGTCTTATAAAAAGGCATCTGATTCTGCCAAGACTTCTACGTATTCTTAACTACATGCATTGATGGTCAATGGTACTACTCACAGCACATAAAGGTAAGCATGTGTGTAAGTCTTTGCAAAATTGGGGCCATAATTATTGTCTAGTGAATAGAAACATTATCACAAATACACCCACAGCTGCCAGTCTGGACAAGCCACTGATTTTTTTTTGCGTGACTGCAGGGGAGAGAACCTCAAATATATTTGTACATTTAGAGAAAGTAAGTGGCTAACATTTTGTGCGCCCTCAGATGATTCATTTGCCAGTTGTAGGGTCAGGTTTCTAGGATAGTTTATAGAGAAACCTGCATTGGCAACATTGTGTAACCCTGCCCATTAAGGTACTTTGGGCCAAATCCAGTTTTCAGGCACTCCTTGCTCAGATAAATTGGCACTTAAATCAGTGGGATTTGCCTGAGTAAAGACCTTACACTTTGGCCCTTTAGGTCCTGCTCCTGCTCCCACTGAAATAAATGTGGTTGGATTTTGTAGTCACAATTACTTGTCCTCTTTGCCCCGTTCACTCACATGGATTCTGAGCAGGCATTTTTTCTTTTTATTAAATAAGCTCTCTTCTTAAAGAACAAGAGGTTACAATATGTATATTTGTGTCATAGTGCAATGGTAAATCATGTCTCATGTGAATAAGTCTGGGGCATAATCAGAAGTAGAATCCAAATCTGAATTCCATAATTTAACCCCAGAACCCAGACTTGAAGAGCCCTGAACTTCAGAGGTGTTTGAAATTCAGATATGCATTTTCCGGGCTTGCCTCCATCTCTATGAAAATAAAAATACTGACATCTTTCAGTTGGGAGCTATCTTCAAAGAAAACCAGGAGGACAATCCAAAAACATCCCCTTTAAAAAGGGGAAGACCAAAGAGATTATTAAACTGCCTTCTTTAGACATACCTCTGAGGTGAGGTTCCGGAGGGTTTCGTTTGAAGACATCCACCCATTGCAGGGACTGATCTGTGTGATCAAACAAAATACTGTTTCAGTGATAGATAAGACAGGAAAAAAAGAGATATTTAAAGAGGAAAACTTGAAGAGGAAAATTTACCTGAAGACAACTTAGGAATGAATACATTTGTTCATATGTGATATCTTTATTTAGCTGACCTGAAAAAAAAAAGTGTTTAGCTTTTCATATTTTAAGTCCAATGTTTCTTGTTTGAAACCCACTACTGTACCCGGTTACCAAATCTTTGTACCATGTAGGCTAAGAGGAACTGAAAGTTTGTAGATCAGGCATCAAATCCTGCTCACTTTACTTGCATGAATAATCCCACTCAGTAGAACTACTTTAACATTGGTAAGGGGAATAGAAGCTTATTTTCCACTTTCAGGATTCAAGTAATTCCCACTAAAGTCAACGAGAGTTACTCATATCCTGCAAGACTCAGGATTTTGCCCCAGATACAGTGACAGCAGTAGCAGCATAAACTTTCCATAGTGCCAGTTATCTCAGCCGCATTGTTCAGGAACTGTTTTTGTTCCCCCACATACCTACACCTCCCCCTCCTTCCATAGGCAATTCAACCTCCATGCAAGCTTAGTCATATAATAGCCTGTTCAAATCTCCAGGGTGAATGACTGATGCTTTATTCATTACCGCTTCTTTCGCTCTCCAAACAAATTTAGCCATTTCAAACCCAAAAGTAAGATTGAAGGCGACTGGGTACGCATTGTTTTCACGTTTACCGTAGAAAGGTTATCTTTAAAAGGTAGAAATAATTTGCCTGTCATAGAAGGAAATGTATACCTCTGCGTGGGTGAGCGAATTCAAACACTAACTTAAACGCCAGGCAGACTTCCTCTGACATTCATCATGTCACACAATGGCCCTGCTTGCTCTGTGAACTGTAGGCTTTTTTTGTCTGCTTACTTCTCTGGTAGTCACTCACTAATTAAACTGATACCAAAATGCTAAACCTGACACCTGACGATCAGCTCTCTGCTACAAGGAAACACCTTTGGGATCAATATGCATTTGGCAAAGCAACACATTCACGTTAGTAAAAAAAAGATAAATGTTACAGGCACCTCTGTCTTAAAGGGAGAGCATTAATTTTTTTTTAAAGTACCCCCTTTAAGAAAGCATATTAGGATACTGGCAAAATGGAATAGAAAAGGAGATTGTTCACTCTGTGGTGGGGTAGAAAAATATGTTCTTTTAAAGGTTAGAGTAGCACATGCTATATAGGGCAACCTTCTCAGGCTGTAATGACATTGCCAATAGTTAACAAGATGAACTCAGTAGAGAGATAAATCGTAGACACTTTGAAGAGCTCTAATACCCATAGATTGTCAAAATCAGTTGCAGGTATATTACACTGGTTTAGTAGTATGATCACCTCTTCTGCTATTGACTGGACCCAGTGACTACAGCAGGCTTCCACTTATACTCAGAGCTAAGGCAATTACTCCTTTAGATCTAGTGATGGGGTGGCATGTGTGCCGTAAGCCTGTGGTGTAAATAGTCCCAGATTTGATCCCTGGATGACTGATTGGGTACATACACAATTCCTTACACAGGCATTGGAGGAGAGTATGCTAAACAGTTTTGCGGTCTCACTCTCTCTCTTTGTACACAGGGGCGGCTCCAGGCACCAGCACGCCAAGCCCGTGCCTGGGGCGCCAAGCCACGGGATGGCACTCTGCCAGTCGCCGTGAGGGCGGCAGGCAGACTGCCTTCGGTGGCTTGCCTGCGGAGGGTCCGCTGGTCCCATGGCTTCGGTGGACCTCTCACAGGCGTGCTGCCAAATCCACGGGACCAGGGACCTCCCACAGGCAAGCCGCCGAAGGCAGCCTGCCTGCTGTGCTTGGGGCGGCAAAATACCTAGAGCCGCCCCTGTTTGTACAAAACCTTTACATTTCTTATTAACTTTGGGTAGGTGTGTATTTGGGGGTATTCTTGGGTGAACCCCAAAAAGCACATCCCAAGCAACATAACTTGTCTGCACATACAAAGAATTGTGAATTCCAGGGGGTTTCCCACCAGCCCATACATGTGCAGCCCTTCATTGCAATGCTCCCCTTCTTTGTTTGGCATAATATTAAGCCAATAAACAGGGCATGCATTTATTATTATTATTATTATTATTATTATTAGTAGTAGTAGTAGTAGTAGTAATAGTAATATTACCACAGTGTGTAGGAGTCCCAGTCATGGCCCAGGACCCTACTGTGCTAGGCACTGTACAAACATAGAACAAAAATACAGGCCCCAAAGAGCTTCCCGTGGTCATGGGTGCAGCCTCACATGTGTTCTGAAATGAGAGAACTGTCCCAAAGTGCCTTATTACAATTCCATGTTTAAAAAAAAGCCCAAGCACATTCTTGTTAATGTTGTGAACTTTGGGGTTGCACAGCTCCACTTTCACTGGGCATGACTTTGTTTTTGCAAAATTTCATCGGTTGGGGTTTGTTTTGCAAAACCTAGACACGGGCTTGTTCAAATCTGGGTCCAATTTTATCTAAACATCTAAAATTTGGGAGCGGACAGATGTTCACGTAAATGACTCTGTTTAGCTCCAGGAACAACCGCCCCAAAACAATGATTGACCAGTCAGAGAGCAGTTTTGGACAAACCAGGACAAATCCAACCCTGGTGTAATGCCACTGAGTTCAGGGGCTCACCATTCCTAAAACCATCTTGTAATGTACATCAGTAGAGTTCAAGATTCACGCCTAGGAAATTAAAGACAAGGTCAGATATTTACCAAGAGGATGGTATCTGCTATGTAATTGATCCCACAGAAAGCGACCATCTACCAAGCCTGTTAAAATGACATGGCTGCCATTAGGAAGTTGAGAGTTTAGATATTGCAGCGTCTGCATGACATTGGAGTGCATTTGGTTGGGCGTAGTCATGTGAGCCACTGTGTTAGGTCTCCTATATATGAAAGAATAGGAAAAAAAGTCAGATAGTTTACTGATTAACGTGCACACACAAAAAAAGACAGTGTTTAGCATGAAACAGCTGTGTTATTAGTCAGTGCTTCTCCATTTTGTAACAGCTGATTAAAATGGAATGAAAAACAATGTTCTTTGGTTTGGTATCACTTATTTCCACAGTCACAAGTCATGTAAAAAAAACCTCAACAAAACAAAAAACAAGCAAGTGCATGCTTTCTAATAAGCACAGAGAGTGGCCTCCCTATATAAAAGGACCCCAGACCTGATTCTCTTCTCTCTCACACTCATTTTATTGTGAGGTAACTCTACTGATTTCAACTGGGTTAATTTTTATATACCCAGTGAGAGGGGAATTAGGATTATAGGGCAGACTAGATTATTATAAGTGATCCCTTCTGACCTTAAAATCCACGAACCTATACCATATCAGCCAGTACCTTGATTCTAGTGGGATTATAATTTTCCTGGGGAACACCAAGGAACATCAAAGTGCTGTAGGGAATGGTATTTGTGATTCAGCCTGGCATTTTATACTCTAAATCAGTATTGAACCAGTACCCAGACATGGTGAGAGGGACACTAATATTCTGCCTTAAGGTCCATTTTTTTTGGCTCAGACACAAAACCAAGGTCCTGTCTATTGTGGTCGTTAAAGATTCCATGTCACTTTCCAAGAAAACAGCGATAGTAAGTACAGTGATGTATTTGTCAAATTCCAGTTTGGGTAGCTACACACAACTGCGCTAAATTTACCCTTGAAGTTTCATTTGGAGAAAGTATTCTTCACTTACTGTTCTAAATTGTTGCACTGTTTTGCTGTGTTTTGCTGTTTGCTTTGTTTGACCCCAGAAGTGGATGAAATGATTTTTGAGTATATAAATAGCGTTAGGATGAAAGATGTGTAAATTTAAGATACTGTTATGACAGTTGCATTGGATAACAGCAGATATTTTCCAAACTACTGTGTAAATCTCACATACAATACATTGTTGTCTGGGTATAACAGACAGACATCATCTATAGCTGAGGCTTTCAAATCTTGTATGTCTTTTACCAGTGCTACGAGGGAGAGTGGAATACTGCTGATGTAGCAAATGTAGCAAATTAGATGCAGGAGCAGCAGACATTTCATTTTCCACAGAATAATTGCACAGGAACATTGTTAAAATACTGGGATTGTCAGTGAGACACAGCAACAAAGACTTAGGTTTTCATTGATCGGGAGTTTCAGTCGCTAGTGAGAGCAGATTTACCTTTCCCCTATTGCATTCAGCAGTAAACATCTTAGAAAAAACCCTGATGGCAAAATAAATTGGAATTAAAAAATGGGCTGCCTGGAGAATATCCCTCTTTTTTATATTATTCAAACAGCTGTTTTATTATCTACAAAACTTCCTGAAATACACACACACACACACACTTACTGTACACACTCCTGTTACTTACGCTCCACTGACTCTAGAGATAACAGGCCAGTTTTAAGAACACAGCTCTGCAGAGCAAATCCAGTCCTCATCTCTGTGGCTAAGATGTCCCCAGATGGTGCAACTGGTGGCGTTCTGCAGTGCAAGAGAGGGCTACCCACGCACCTGCCACAGGGCTTGGAGCCCAGCTCTGTGGGGCTCCCTGTGTGGACGTGCACAGGGGACAGGTCATAGACAATCTATGGAAGGAGCCTCCTGCATGGACATTTCCCACCGCATAGTATGTTTATGTTTAAGAATCCATGGGGCTGAAACAGATGCCATCGAGTGGCCTCATTGAGTCTCTCCTCAGCTCCCCAGTACTCAGTCTGGCTATCTGAGGTGGATGCTGGGTAGAGGACATTACCATATACACCTATTTTTAGCGTCAAAAACGAAGTATTGTGTTTACAATTTGGCTCTCAAAAGTCCTTTCGAAATGGACATTTAAGATTCTGTGGTTAAAATTCAGAATGTGTATGTGTGTATGCTGCCATGCACAGTATGGAACAAAATCTTATTGAATGCAAACTACTGGGAAATCGTACTAAATGGGCCATGCCCTGGTATGGGGTGAATGAGTTTAGGTTTACACTGCTGCCCTGAATTTGGAGTTAAATTGTCTTAAAGTCATTCATGAGAGTCTAATACTATTGCTTTCTATTAGTGCTGACTAAATGCTGTAAAACAGTTCCCATTCATATTCACTCTCAGCTTAAAATGAATGTACTTCAGCCATGCGTGTGCCCTTTTTGCTTTTGCTCTCCACAAATGTTCATGCAATCAGCGTCTGCAGAAAGTGATTCTAAAGTCACATGCACAAGAATTCACAGAAAGCAAATTTGAGCTTTGTGCACCTGAGTATTCATACTGGAAGCGCTCAAGCCATGAAGCAGACACAATCCCATGAGACTTGTTTGACCAATCACAACAAAACCAGCTTGAAAATTGAAGACCTGCAGAGAACTATTTATAATTTAGCCTTAGTGTTAAAAATATTGTGTCAGGTTCTTAAATGATGTTAACTGGTGCAGCTTCACTGAAGTCCGTGGAGCTATACAGATTTAAATTGAGGATTTGGACTAGTCGATAGAAAAAAGTTAAGTGCTTTCAATTAATAAATGAATTAACAGCACCTGGGGATCTAATTCACATTGTGTATTGCTATAGCTGTTATTATTATCACTCCTGTACTCTTTTTTAACTTGTGGGCTTGGGGGCAGGTTATACTATTAGCAGTCAGGAGACCTGGATTCCATCCAGACTTTCTTCTTGGGCAAGTCACTAAGGGTATGCCTATATAGCAAAGAAAAGCCTATGGCTGGCCTGTGCCAGCTGACTCAGGCTCATGCGGCTTGGGCTGTGGGGCTGTTTCACTGTGGTGTAGATTTCCAGGCTTGGGCTGGAGCGCCGGTTCTAGGACCCAGCAAGGTGGGAGGCTCCCTGAGCCCAGAAGTCGACGCAGCAATGTAACAGCCTTGCAGCCAGAGCCCCACAAGCCCAAGTCAGCTAGCAGGGGCCAGATGTGGGTTTTTCTTTGCTGTGTAGACATACCTGAAATCTCCGTGCCTCAGTTTCTTCATCTGTAAAGTAAGGACAATACTACTTCCCTACCTCATGAGGGTAGTGCAAAGCTAACCTTAATGCTTGCAAACAACAACAAACTCTGTGGAAAGCAGGTGCAATTTATTTTACAACTGAATGTTGCATAGGTGGAGTCTTTGAAAAGGCTCTGGTTTTAGTTTTGATGTATTAGAAATGTGTGTTCGTGGGGAGGGAAGGAATCCTGCAGGACAGAACTATGTGCTTAAGCAAGGATTTAGGATAATGTCGTGTGCTGTATTTTGTATGCAAATTAATTATTAGACAAGATTCCTTGGTCGGCACTTAATTTTTGTTTGGTATATGTTTCTAAAGTGTTTAAAAATCCAGTGAGCTGGAAATCAAAAACAACATTCAGGCTTGAACCTACTAAGTAACATAAGTAGTGACATTTAGTGATCAGATTTGCTGGTCTGCCCTTAAGTCACCTTGTTTAGCCCACAGGTATTGCTGCACTTACAGTTCAAAACCACCATTCTGATCTAAGGCCTGTGCAATATGTAAACACAACGGGTTGAACTGAAGATAAAGTGACATTCTTAACTCCAAGTTTTCCTACCTTTGTCCATTTATATTAGGCGGCTGCTATTTTAATGTATCTTTTTGTAATTTCCTTTCCATGATCATGTTTGAAACAAAAACAAACCAAAAAGATGTCTGACAGGCATTTCCATTTTAGTCTTTGCAACAGTTGCTTCAAGGCTTGTCAGAGAACACTAAGTATGGGTGCACTGTCAACACATCGTCAAAGGACATCATCACAGTTCTTGGACACAGTACTCTGCAATAGCTTCATATCATGGCAATCCATAACACTAAGATATTCAGAAACTGATTTCTGTCACAGCGCATTGTGTCAATTCAGACCATCCAAATGTTAATGTGTGGATGTTTGATAAAATGCTACTTCGTGTCAATCTATTCTAAGGGGCTCTTACATTATTAAGGCCATATATTACCCTTAGAGCTACACACAGATTTCTCATTGTTATCTTAACACTAACACACCCACACACCCTGTTTAAAAGTTTGCATACTAACATGTTTTTGTCTGATAACTGACAAGATGGAATTCCTTGCTGGGGGTGTGGTCCTTTAGCCCTTATTCATCAGAGTACTACAGGATTGGGCCTTCCGCAGAAGGCCAGATCAAGGCCTATGTACCACTTAAATACTCGAAACAGATTTCAGTGGGACGTCAACAGCTCACAGGCCTTGGGTTGGCCCTGTATACAGGGGTAAATTTCACCCTTTGTCCTAAAATGCCCCAGTCCTGCAAACACTTACATTAGTGAATACATTTACACATGACTAGTCCCATTGAAGTTTATGGGAGTGCTCATGAGCATAAAGCATTTTCAGAACTGGGAACAGTAGGTAGTGGAGCCAGTAATGGCAGCACTATAATAATGAAATGTTAATCTATTCCCATCATACATCTCAGCTGTCCTTCATTTTAGACAGTGGATTACCTCCATTTCACACTTGTTTGCTATCATTTCAGTTGTAATGTCTTTAGACCATAAATACAGAATCAAGAAAGAGGCTGTAGAAATGGTTTATTATATAAAACGGAATGAGTACATTTAATAATTCCACAGCATTTTAAGCTTCGTGCACTACTTATTATCTCTCTTTTTTTTTCATTTAGGGTCTTTGAGCCTCATTGTGTCCCACTTTTGCGCCTCAGCAGGCAGAGAGAGATAATCTCCATCTGTCTTTATTTTTCTAACCCCATGATTGGACACTACAATGTGGGTACTAGAGAGAAAGTAGTGCATGTGCTGCCAATTTCGTTATCTTTCTCCTCTACAAATGCCTATATTACTCACTGCCCAGCTCCCCACATGGGAGGAAGTATTGGCATTTTAGTCGTGCTTTGGCTAAGGATTGTTCCTGCAGTGTATACAGCAGCATTTATCTCTTTTGAAGAGAGAAATGTAGGATTAGGCTGGAAGGTCTTTATTACTGCAATTTAAAGCTGCCTTAAAAGACATTTTTATATGTCTAGACTTTTGTTTAAAGTCATACCCAGTAGATGCTCTGCATTCAGTAGAACCTCTGTGGATGCCTCAAAACAAGTTTCACTGTATATAGAGACATCTTCTTGAAACCAATCCATGGTTTCCTTTCCGCTCAGTTCGATCTGTGGGAGCAGTGAATTTCTGCATAAGGCAGCAGCATCTTCCCTTCACAGAAAGAGTAACAAGAATGACTGTATTCTTATAACCCTGTGCTTTTGAGCCCAGTAATTTTTTTGGTGGGAAATAGAGAGCACAGAATATTTCACCACACAAAAGTACCACTGTCATGTGACAAAGGGGGGGATAAATATTTAAAAAAATATTAATAATAAATAGCATTTAAAATACACAAATGGAGGAGGCAAAGAATAATTTTGCATTGGGGAGGAGAAATAATTTTGTAAAATAATAAAAAATTATGTTAGAGACAGAGGAGTTACCTGAATTAGAGAAAGAAATATTGAAGAGTAAAGGAAATTCATAGATTCTAAGGCCAGAAGGGACCAGTATGATCATATGGTCTGATCTCCTGCATCACAGATACTAGCATTTGTACATTTCCAGGATTAGATAGATGTCTAAACTGTTGCATGAAGATGCATAAACCCTGATATTTCATTTGTGTAATGATATTATGATTACATATTACCGTGTATAGGTAGCATGTATTTGTCATTGTCATGTCTTGTCTATTACTGTCAACTTCATTATAGCCTGCTTCTGTTCCACGGCTTTAGACATATTACTGAGCCACTGGGTAATGTAATGGCTTTATTTTCTTATTAATAGCTCAGTACTAGGTTCTACTGTTATATAGCAGATTCTTGCCTCATTGAATGCACAGGTTGGGCAGTGTTGACTTAATAAGCAGCTATTCAATATTTTTTTTTTCAGTGTCCAGCCTGTGGTCTGTAGCCTTATTTATTTCACACTATTCAAACCCTGCTCTATTGATTTCCTCATGGCTTCCTTATGGTGCATATCACTACACTACACGAACTTCACAGACATTAATGAATTTATTTGCACAACAGCCCTGTGAAATGAATAGGTATTATTGTCCTCATTTTACATATGGGGAACTGAGGCACAGAGAGATTAAGATCCAACGTATACAGTAATTTGGGCACTGAATTTGAGATACCTGGGACCTGATTTTTCAGAGTAATTTATACGTTCAAAATACAGCATGTACTGACTTTAGGTAAGACGCCTACACTGCTTGTTGTTTTAAAATCTGATTTTCACTCATGCTTTGTTCCTATTGCTAAATAACACTTTGTTTTAAGAACGCTATTCAGAGGATCCTGAAAGGAAGAAACACAAGTGTCCAGTTGGAGCTGAAGGGTGCTAATGATTGAACGACACAGCGTAGAGTCCCCAGGTCTGGGTTAAGAGTGGAAGAATCACGTGATTTCACCTAGACACACGTAAGGGCAAGAGGCCTATCTGTGAGGTGATGCACTCTGAGAGATGCGAAAGGGAGCACAGTAGCAGCTAGCCCTGTAACTGTGACTAATATTTTTCCGCACAGATAAAAAAGAGCACTGCTAACAACAAAAGCACATTTTAATTGAATAAAATAAGAAGATTGAAATGTCTCGCTAGTGAAAAGGCCTCCAAGCCATATATATGGTAATATAAATGGTATTTTAGTTTCTTGACGACTTACCCATTGCAGACATCATTCCCAATTGACGCATAGATAACTATGGCTGGATTGTCCAACAGTTGATTCCTAGCCAAGCTAAAAAATATAAAAAATAAATAAGTAGCAATAGTAATGTTGAAGACCATTCTCATACAGTAGTTTGAATTACACACACTGCTTGTGAGAGCATACACACATTGTGAAGTCTTTCTTCTAGATTTAGGCTATGTTAGAATCATTCTAAATCTGTTTTTATTATAGTCTTATATTTTGGTAATTTCATTTTTTGTCATAATTCCCCTTTCCCCTGATATATTTATTTTCACTTCTTTACAAGCTGCTATTCCATCTTCTTTGCATCAACCAGAATCTAAATCAAGCACGCTCCTTTCAGGTAAAACCATGACCAAAGCATTTTAATTAGAAATTGGACAAGGAGGGCATGTCTCACTCAGGATTAGGTTTACACTAAGGCTTTGGGTTCAAGGTCGAATCAGGATATGGTTTTGGCAGCAACGTAGGGTGACCAGACAGCAAATGTGAAAAATCGGGACGGGGGTGGGGAGGGGAATAGGTGCCTATATAAGAAAAAGACCCAAAAATCGGGACTGTCCTTATAAAATCGGGACATCTGGTCACCCTACAGCAACATTGCTGACCTCTTGAAAGCTAAACTCTCAAGACTATCACCCAAGATGGAGGAAATCTCATTAAATAAGTTAATTTCATGATTATCAAAAAATTTCCAACATTCAGGGTGGAAGAAAATCTTACACAAATTTAAGTGGAGCTGGAAAATAGGCCCCTTCTGGCTTTGGAGCTGACCTGGAAATCCGTGGAGGTAAGTTCAGATCCAGACATTTGAATTGGAAACCACCTCACCCCCCAATTCAAAGAGGATCAGATTCCAGTGACTAATTAGCAAGAGGTCATTTCAGACTGAACATACACGTCCCCATTGGTGCATTCAGCCAATGCCCAGGAACTGAAACCTTGGCATTTCATGAATTCACATTTTTCCACGAATGTCCCATTGTATTAGAAGATCAGTTCAAAAGTCTCTTATTCTGTTTTCATTGATCTCTAACGTATATGGTTTGAGTCCTAGTTCAAGAAGACACTGCTTATCTTCCTATGTACTGCACTGATAGCCGAGATCAGCTGGAATGCTCTTACTCATCACCCTTATATTTGAAGCGGCTGGGAGCTGAAAGCAGAATGTGGTTGCTTAAGGCCCTCAACTCTGGGACTTTCTCTTCCTGTTGATCCAACACAGGCACAGTTCATTCACCTTCAGGGTACAGTGTAAGGCCCATCTATTCAGTAAAAGCTCAACTGGGCTGGCCTTGCCTGGATGCAGAAATATGGGGAACAAGGGGCTTTCCCTACTTTGTGCTCACTGTGTAGGGGCCAGCCACATGTGGCTAGGAATCAGAGCCACTGCTGTGTGCTAGGTTTCTGCCTTCCGGAAAGGGGTGGCGATGGGCCAGCCCATGGCAGAGCAGGCTAGGTGCAGAGAAACCGGCATTGCACCTATTGAAAGATTGTCACAGAAATAAGTGATCAATCCAAACTTCACAGCATGGGTTAAGCCTCGCTTACTACAGTCAAACTTTTTCCTCTTTAAAAACAAGCTGCCAAAGAAAAGGAGAAAGGTGAAAAAATATTTACAGTTAGCAACGAGAAGACAAAGCTATATTTGAAAGCAGCTGCCAGGCACACAGGAGTGCTGACAAGTAACCACAGCCAAGAGGAACTGCTAAGCGCATTCATGGAGGGACAGGAATTGAGTCACTGGTGGCTGGGGATGCTCAAGGAGACAGACATGTCTCTCTTGCTGGTGAAGTGGCCCAATGGCTCAGAAACACTTGTTTCTCCAGTGACTCAGCACTTCCTCCAGTTTTGCATTACAGGCACAAGAGCAAAGAGTGAGGATCTATTACAGGAAAATCCTAAGGATCAATTTTGATTGACCTGGGGCGTGGGAGCCACAGTGTACCTCCATCTATTAACTCTGGGTGTGGCAACTCAAACCAAACCTACTACTCATCTAAATTCAGCTCAGACTTGGGGTTGTTGCTTGTTCATCCTCAGCCACTCAGCTTTATCAATCTAAACTTCAGAAATTACATTCACAGAATAAGGCAAAGGGCTTAAGACTCCCATTGACTTCCAGCTTTCATCCAGACACTAAGTATGAGGCAATTCAATCAAAAATGTTTTTATTTCAATTACTTATTCTTCATGATGCAGAAGAAATAGGCAGCTTTCCAGATAATGGTAGGTCATTAAATCTATGGTTTAGATTTAGAATCTATCTCAGCCAGTATATTTTTGGTTTTGGTTTGGTTTTTGGAAGGTAGAATTCTAATTAAACTACTGTACCTGCACCCAGGGTACAAATTCCATTTAGTGCTTACCTTTTCATTAACTCCAGAAGATTTTTTGAAGAACCACCTACATGATCAAACACAGTGGGAAAAAGAGAAACAGGGTAACACCATTAAAATTACAGATCTCTAGAGTGAATTTGTTTTTTTTAGGGATGTAGCACACAATCTCCATGCCCTTTCTTTTGGGTTTTATTTATTGAATAAAAATCTTTCCATGGACCTCCTTTCCTCCACCTGCACAAAGCAGTGCCAGCAACTGACCAACATTATAAACATGCTTCCACTGGTATTTTATATAATAGTGAAGGATCTGATTCAAACCCCCAGATTAAAATACTTCTGAACTTTGGGGTAAATTTGAATCTGGATTTGAATCTAGATTTGACTGCTTTGTCCACACAGTCATCTCCAGTAAAACAACCATCCTTGTTTGTGAACAGTCAAACTGCTTCTAACTTTCCCTATAAATTGAGAAGTGAATCATTCTCACAATTTAATAAAAATGAATGGCCCACGTCTTGATAACCTTAAAAGTGACAAGCATATGAAAAATGGGACTATGCCAACAGCACCTTTCACAACATACGGTGCAGCTGTGAATTTCAGTAGCATTTCACCCAACTGGTAAGCTGCAGACCTTCTGCCCCGGGGGGAGGGAAACCAGCAGACCCATCCTGTGGCATTCTGCAGTGGAGACTTCACTTAGACTTTAAATCAGGAAAATATCCCTGTTCTGAAAAGTACTTAAGCACATGCATAACTTTAAGCAAGTGCTTAAAAACTAAGCTTGTGTTTAATACTTTACTGAATCAAGGCCTTACTCATGTCCACAATCCCATCATTCCACATTGACAAAGTCATTTCTGTCTCTCTATGGCCAATAAAAGCATAAGTAGTGACAGCAAGATGGTAGCTGTGGCTATTTTGGAGGTAAAGAACAATAATGGCAGCAAGCTGATAACATTAAAATCTTTCTTTAATTTAATGTATAAAAGCCTGCACTTCAGAAAGGTATCCTCAGTTGTGTGTTCTCTTTAACTGGCTGGACTCTATAACAATCTATAATTGATTGATGATTTATTAAAAAACTCTATTAATCATGTATTAAACCTTTATAAGCAATTTATAAATGTAACCTTAATATAAGGTGACATTTTCTTTGCTTTCTTTTTAATATCAGAGGTGGGTATTTTTAACTTGCTGTATTCTAGTTTTATGTATTTCAATTAGGTCACTAATGGCTACTCATTAGATAGGTATTTTGATTGGTACACACCAGATTATGTGGGAAATGAAAAGGGGCACTGCTGAAATGTGTTGGAAGAGTCAGGTTCCAAGTTGTGCCAACATTCAGCACTGGGCTGCTTGGCTGTAAATGTCTTATTGCTTAATGAACTTTTTGCTCCCTCAAGACAATAAAGCAATTTAAAATGTTAGGGTGCAAAGAAAAAGATTCCAGGTTTCTTCAAATACATCCAAGTGAACTATTATTCCCCAGACAGCTGAGATGAAGATAACATTTTAAACTTCTAACTGTGTTCCAGGCTGCCGTGAAATATCTGGTGCTTTAATGTTCAGTGGGCCAGAGTATACGTTAACAGGTATAGTACTTGAGCTTTTCAGGTCAAAGGCAAAAAAACACCAATACACCAGATCATAGCACAAAATAATGATGGAATATATGATAAATGGTGATTTGCAAAACTGAAACAATTCCAGCATTAATAAATAAGGGTCGGTTCAGAACTCTTAACAACAATTAGGGATATAGGGGTAATGTCTTCAGAAGCAAATAGTCTTTTTTGTATGCAGATAGTGAAGTTATTAAGCTACATGGAATATATATGTATACACACATATTATATGCTTTACAACACAGTGACTATTACATTGTGGTTACACAGCAAATACAGTGTAATTACACCATGATTATGTTTTCAACTGCTAAGTATTACCTGTTCATATAGGGCCTGATTCAAAATCCACTGAAATCAGTGGGAGTCTTTCCATTGATTTAAGTGGGCTTTGGATCAGCCCATTCTGGAAGTTTAATTACATTATTAAACTGCCTATTATCACCCCTTTGATTTCATACTTGATTCATGTATTTTTAGAACTCAGATACATTAACTATATTGTATTTACACTATAATCACTCAGCCATGCAATTAATCTTTCAGTTATATGACTCTAGTGGTAATTACTGATAACAAAAAGTACAACTATAGCATAATTACACTCAATACATTATAAAATGTATGTATATACACTAGGGCTGTCGATTAATTGTACTTAACTCATGCAATTAACTCAAAAAATTAATTGTGATTAAAAAATTAATCATGATTAATTGCAGTTTTAATTGCACTGTTAAATAATAGAATATCAATTGAAATTTATAAATATTTTGGATGTTTTTCTACATTTTCATATATATTGTATTCTGTGTTGTAATTGAAATCAAAGTGTATATTATTTTTTATTATAATATTAACATTTTTCAATTCACCTCATACAAGTACTGCACTCAAAAACAAAACAATGTAAAATTTCAGAGTCTACAAGTCCACTCAGTCCTACTACTTCTTCAGCAATCGCTAAGACAAACAAGTTTGTTTACATTTACAGGAGATAATGCTGCCCTTTTCTTATTTGCAATGTCACCAGAAAGTGAGAACAGGTATTTGCATGGCACTTTTGTAGTCGGCACTGCAAGGGATTTACATGCCAGATATGCTAAGCATGGCCATGCTTCGGCTACCATTCCAGAGGACATGATTCCATGGTGATGATGCTTGTTAAAAAAAATTCATGTTATAGAAGTCTCGGATGATGACCCAGCACATGTTCATTTTAAGAACACTTTCACTGTAGATTTGACAAAATGCAAAGAAGGTACCAATATGAGATTTCTAAAGATAGCTACAGCACTCGACCCAAGGTTTCAGAATCTGAAGTGCTTTCCAAAATCTGAGAGGGACGAGGTGTGGAGCATGCTTTCAGAAGTCTTAAAAGAGCATGGACGCATGTCCCCTGGAATGGTGGTTGAAGCATGAAGGGACATATGAATCTTTAGCGCATCTGGCACATAAATATCTTGCGACACTGGCTACAACAGCGCCATAAGAAAACCTGTTCTCACTTTCAGGTGGTATTGTAAACGAGAAGCAGGCAGTGTTATCTCCTACAAATGTAAGCAAACTTGTTTGTCTGAGTGATTGGCTGAACAAGAAGTAGGACTGAGTGAACTTGCAGGCTCTAAAATTTTACGTTGTTTTATTTTTGAATGCAGTTTTTTTTGTACATAATTCTACATTTGTAAGTTCAACTTTCATGATAAAGAGATTCCACTACAGTGCTTGTATTAGGTGAACTGAAAAATACTATTTCTTTTGACAGTGCAAATACTTGTAACCAAAAATAAATATAAAGTGAGCACTGTACACTTTGTATTCTATGTTGTAACTGAAATCAATAAATTTGACAATGTAGAAAACATCCAAAAATATTTAAATAAATGGTATTCTATTATTAACAGTATGATTAATCGTGCGATTAATTGTGATTAACTTTTTAATCGCTTGATAGCCCCAATATACACACACAATGATGTCTGTGTGTGAAAAAGAGGTGGGTGAATACTGCAAAACAAAATCCTGTAACTATTAGATGATTTTTAAAGGAATCCACTTTGACTGTGTTCATGTCCCTCTCATGTTCATCTTTATGAATATTCTAGTAAAATAAATTCACTAGCAGAAATGTTCATCAAAACAACAGATTTTAAGCACATATTGCAGAACATACACAAAAAGTAAATTTCCAACACATAATTGTGAGTATCTGTACTGGAAACCTGATCCTAAGAGTTGCACTAATCCAACCAGGAAACAAAAATATGCCATGCGACCTACCGATCCACTTAAAACAGCTTGAGTTTAGGACTTCAGATATTGAATAAGTGTGATGAAGTGATTGTGAATAAGCTATGCTCCAAAAAGTATTTCTAGAAGTTATTCAACAAATAATTTTGAAGAGCAAATAAATTAGATTGGTAAACTGTTTACAGATCACTTGCAAACTGAAGAAAGAAGTGAAATTGCTAGAGAAAATGATTAATTATGAATTATTAACCTAGCTCATGTATTAAACATGTTGGAAAGCCACTCGTGAGCTATGTGCATCATTTCAAATGAGTGCAGAGAAAGCCTTTATACCATACCATCATGTATTCTGTATATACCACATACATTACAGATAAACTATTTTAGGAGTATTCTGGAGAGTTTTTATAGTTTCTAGTGTGACTATTTTTGTATCTCTCCATCTGTAAAGCAAGTGCCTTAGAGACCATGAGTCCAACCATGCAGGGCTCAGATGGAGCCACAAAAATTTTCATAAATAATGTACAAGGGTTTTTCTGTCCCTTAAGACTGTCACAAATGTAACAGTTGCTACCTCAGACCTCTCCATGGATATAAATGTTTACTAGGTCACCTTGGGAAATTGGGACCCTCCAGTTCGCAATGGCACTGAAATCCCATTTCTAGCTTTATAGGATATTGGACATCGTTATGTTTCAGAAAGCTGTAACGGGCCATGCCCTCAGTCTTTCCTGGCTCCCTTTGCACTGTGGCCCAGGATGCTGCTGTGGAACATTTCTCCACTGTGCACAGAGATGTGGAATGCACAGAGATGTGCCTCGCTGCAGATGCTTCACAGTTTTCCACCCCCACACAGCAAAACCACGGCACTCACAATGCACCCACCTATGCAGATGATCAGCATTCCTGCATGTTGTAAAATGAACAAACATAGGAAACAAAACCTCAAAACTTTCCACTAACCCTACCAACACCAAGAAAATAAAGTCTCCTTTAAGCACCTAAAACTTTACATATGCAACAATTCCTCAGCTGAATTTTGATAGACATATTTTTAAATGGCTGATTTTTTTTGTCTGTCTCTCTGCTTCACTTTTAATCTCCAAAGTCTGAATTTTAAAGGAAAATCCATCAAAGTCAGTAAGTCAAAAAATTGATCTCCCATTGACTGAGCCTTGGCCCATCTGAAAGCTCTTATCTGGAGCAGCCCTTCCTTCTATTTGTTTTCATATTGACACTAGGAATATGAAGAAAAGATGACACACAGCTTTCTATGAGGCATATGATAAGAAAACTCTTGTCTAAGTGTTATGGTCTTGATTCCGCACAATGCCGCATGGTTCCTGGAGATGCTAAGCACTTTCATTTCCCAGTGGCTTCACTGGGAGCTGAGGAAGCTCAGCACATTGCAGGACTGGTCCTATGATAGAGGAAATGGATTTCTGCACTGTGAATTTCTTTGCATCTTCTTTCTTTTCATGTTTCAAGTAGTAGGTAGCATTATTTTAGGCAGATAGGTTATTTTTTCCCAGATGGGACCACTGTCAGCTCAGTGATCAGTTTTTAGTCTTACCAATGTTGACAGTGTCCATTTAAATTTTCCTGTTTGGGGAAAATATTACACCATATGAGGAAATACTTTACAATACTCTGTCAGGAGGATGATCAAGAGAAGACAGTAAGGGAAGTCATCATGGGACTT
The DNA here is from genome assembly GCF_020497125.1 of Mauremys mutica. Classification (NCBI taxonomy): domain Eukaryota; kingdom Metazoa; phylum Chordata; order Testudines; family Geoemydidae; genus Mauremys; species Mauremys mutica. The sequence goes on along the minus strand of NC_059073.1, from coordinate 204,116,055 downwards.
TTCTATCGCTTGTAATTTTTGTCTTCCTAAATTTTTCTCTCAGTTTTCTTGAGAGAATTTACCCTGGCAAAATCTCACCTCATTTTATACCCTGCAGGTTTCTGCAATATGAGTGTAAAATATTTATGTGAAATGAAAAGAGAGAGAGAGAGAGAGAGAGATGGAGAGCTCATCAAGATGTATAAAAAAAGAAGAGAGGCCAGAGGAAGAGAGGGAAATTGAACATAAAGCTGCTATAGAGAGGTGATGTTATATGCACAGATTATAGAACCAAAAGGGACTATTGTGATCATCTTGTCTGACAATTTTCATTGCCCCAGGGGATCAATGGAATATGAACCTGGGCCCTCTGACCCTGTGAGTGCCAATCCCCTAGGCCACCAGGACACCTTAAATAGCTCTATTATGTATACACTATACAAAAGTCTGACCTGTACTCTACAACAGCCTTTCGTCAATAAAGGGTTGTATTGCATATAATCTCCCGAACATCCCTGTACAATGGGGCAGGAATACCTCCTAGCACATACCTGAATGTCACGATGGGGGTGCAGCTCACATTCAGGGATAGGGAGGAAGGCATGTTGCTTCTTTTTAGAGCAGGAATAAGATGCATGAGCCAACCTGCCTTGAGAAGTCAGGATGACTGTGGACCTAAACATAGGTCATAGCACAATTCAGGAATGATTCATTTCTATCTCCACTGCAGGACCAAATGGTATTCCAACCATGTCAGGCACTACCCATTCTGTAAGCAGGACTCCTAACATGGTGGCTTTCTGTATCACAAAAGCAGTTTTGATCTTGTATGGCTTTTAATTCTATCACTGATGTAGAATGGCCATGGGAGGTGAGGGAGGAAATATTTGAACTTCCAATCAAGCACAATTTCTAAAGTTTGTAATTCTAGAGGCATAGAACGTCAATGCAAACGTCAGTGTTAAGAGCTAAACTTTTTTAATTTTAGAAAAAATATTTAGACAGAGAAAAATGAATTCCAGGTTAGAGTTACAGTGAAACACATCAATTATTAGTCAGGCAGAAGTCATTCATTAGTCATAGAGTAGATGAAAGAGATCAAGCATAAATAAGTTCTTATTCGGAATCAATAGAGAGACTGAACCAAAGAGAAAAGACACCGTGTTAAACAGATCCTGTTCTTTACTTCTCCACAATTCATGCATGCAGTTATGTAGCATTATTCTGAATGGTGTTCCTGAGCTGTACCCATTAATTCAACATCAAAATCAAACTTTCGTCTGTGGCAAAAATGAGGTTATAGTACCATTTTTGGAAATATTCTGGAAGTCTCTGTGATTGCAGCGGTTTCTTCTGCGTAAACGTAGATAGAGAGAGTCTGTCCAGCCTCTGAAACACATTAACAAAAGCCACTCAACTCATATGGTACAAATGAAACCTTTGCTTTAAAGAAAGCGTTAAAGAAAACGGCTGGCAGATTACATATTAAAATATACAATATGTTCTCTGAACAGTTTTAGATCCCAATTGTGTATACACTAACGACTGGGCTTAGTATTTACTATTAAGTATAGTACTTTTTATCAATAGTAGTCCCACTGAAGGCAATGGGACTACGAAGTGTTTGCTGGACTGAACTGTTATTTTGCATTATTTGGCATGTTTTGTTTGCCATGCCATTAAGCACATCCCTCATAGTTTAATTTTGGAATTTTGGCATAATTTAAGCCAATGGAATATGGTAATTTTGACAATTTGATTATTAAAATCAGGGCCGCCCAGAGGGCGGGGAAAGTGGGGCAATTTGTCCCAGGCCCTGATCCCCGCAGGGGCCCCCATGAGAGTTTTTCAGGGCCCCTGGAGTGGGGTCCTTCACTCGCTCTGGGGGCCCTGGAAAACTCTTGTGGGGCCCGGGCCCCCGGAGCTTCTTCCGCTCCGGGTCTTCGGTGGCAATTCAGTGGCGGGGGGGTCTTTCCGCTCCGGGACCAGCCACCGAAGTGCCGGGTCTTCTGCGGCAATTCGGTTGCGGGGGGGCCCCGCCGCGGGTCTTCGGGGCACTTCAGCAGCGGGTCGCGGAGCGGAAGGACCCCCCGCCGCCGAATTGCCACCGAAGTGGGGGCCCCACCACCACCGAAGACCCCGGGCCCCCTGAATCCTCTGGGCGGCCCTGATTAAAATTCTAGGAAGAGATTCAAATTAACATTTTGGGGAAGGTTTGTCAGACTATAGCAATCTGGACGCATACAACAATTTAAAAAGATGGACAGAAAGGCAGGATAAGGCAATCAGCAGGTTAACGAGGGTAAGGAAAAACCAAGCAGCCAGAGGAAGCAGCCCATAGATGAGAAAAAGGTAAAACTGCCTTTGTCAGGTTTAAATTGCACTGGTTATTTCTGAGGATTTTCATTTAAACTCTTCTCTGACATAAATGACTAGGAAAGCTTTGCTGTGTGGCACAGTAGGGTCCCAAGCCTGAAACTGCTGAACAAGACATTAGCATCCTTTAGACTTAATTCTCTGAAGAACAGGGAGCCTCAGTGTTTTTGAAAAGTCAGAAATCAATTTTAGATCCAAACCTGACATTCCCTTGTTTTTCTGCTTCCTCTTTTTACAGTTAATAATTTTCTTTTAAATATAATGATTAAAGTGGAAATCTAGATATCCCCCCAAAAGCTTTCTCTAGGCTGACAGTAGCTTTCAAATTGTCCATATTTCTAGTTGTGTTTATACTGATTCTTCAGATAATTGCTTCACCAACCTTTATGCTGGATGCCATTTACCAAAGCAATACTACTGACATGCAGGGATTTTGGCTTCTTGTTATAGTTGTGGAACAGTAAATAAGAGTGAGGAAGTATTGGCAGAACATTCATTTCCTAGTGTTTTACATCTTGTACTGACTGATTTGAAAGACAGATTGTATTTGATTAATTTTCCCCTTTCCTTTGGACTGCAGAGAAAAATGTAAAAACCCTGTAAAGGAGAATAGCTTTAAGGAAAGCTGATAAAAAGATCGCTCTCTAGAACCCTTGTTGATATCTGTTGATCCTGACTGGGGCCGTGGAAGTTGTGTTTGAACTCAGATGTAGAGGAATTTGGGCTAAAGGATGGCAAACACAATGCAGATAAATGTAAAGCCATGACAAGTCTTGAAACCAAGAATGAAAAACAAAATATTACCTACTTTGAAATGTGATAATGCTCACCATTAACCATGGAAGAGGCTATACAAGTAACACATTAAATTTCTACAGCCTTCAGCATGAGGTAGAAAGCAAAGCAAAGAATGCAATATTTAGTTAATCAATATAAATCATAAACGCTTCCTAGAAAACAGCATACTGCCCCAGTTTTTAAATTCAGTTTACACAGGATTTTAGCTAGCTTTGCTTCAGTCCTGCTTTTACATATTCCAGATATATATTAGCCCAATTATTTTAAAGTAGATATGTAAATTAAAAACATGGGAGTAAACCATGACACACAGAATCCAAACGTATATATGCTAACCCCTAGGCCTACGTCTTTTCTCCAAGTCCCTAGTTTTGTAAAGGGACCACTCGGTACAACAAAAAAAACTCTACTCACCGGACTGCAGGCTGGGACCTTGCTATTTATTTAACTACACCACAACAAAGTCGTGACAAAAAAACCCTCATAATGACTAAACAGGAAAGGAGTGGGTGTGGGAGTGGAGCAGGACTCCATCCTATAATAATTTAGGCATTATTAACCCTATCATGACCACTTTACTACACGCACCCTGAGCAGCCTCTTTAAGGCAGTGGTTCTCAACCAGGGATATGTGTACCTCTGGGGGTGGTATACAGAGGTCTTCCAGGTCATAACTAGATATTTGCCTAGTTTTACACAGGCTACATAAAAAGCACTATCAAAATCAGTACAAACTAAAATTTCATACAGACAACGACTTGCTTATAATTCTCTGTATACTGTACATTGAACTGTAAGTACAATATTTATATTCCAATTGATTTATTTTATAATTAGATGGGGAAAATGAGAAAGTCAGCCATTGTTCAGTAATAGTGTGCTGGGACACATGCATTTTTGTCTGATTTTGTAAGCAAGTAGGTTTTAAGTGAGGTTAAACTTGGGCATACAGAAGTCTGGAAAGGTTGAGAGCCAATGCTCTAGCGCAGTAGTGAGCAACCTGCGGCCTGCGCTGCTTCCTGCAGCTCCCATTGGCTGGGAACCGCAGCCACTGGGAGCTGGGGGCAGTCGTGCCTGCGGACGGTCAATGGAAACGAACTGTCTCGTGGCTGCCAGTGGGTTAGCCTGATGGGCCGCAAGTTGCCCACCACTGCTCTAGGGCATGAATCAGTAGTGGAGCTGCTGTGTGTCCATTACGCCATCCCCTATACACTCCATTACCACATATAGAAGCCTATTAGAGCTGGTCAAAAAAATGGAAAAACAATTTCAGGAAAAATGTTGATGATTTGAAGTTGTCTCCATTTCACAGGGATCAAAATGGAACATTTTTTTCATTTGCATTTATTAATTTTTTGTGAAATACTTTTTCTAAATCATTTGAATTTTCCTTCCTCTCTTCCTCTTGTTTCCCCATTCCTCAATTTTTTGCCGTTCAGTGCAATAAAGTGAATGAGGTCAAGGGCTTCCCTCCCCCAAATCCCCATTTTTTCATTTTTCTCTTTTAGTACTCTGCTTTTCCAAACATCTCCAACTTTGTAAAAGTTACAGAGTGGCAGCTTGAGTGTTTCCTTTTCCCTTTTCCCTATTCACTGTAACTTTTTCAAAGGTGAGGACTTGCAAAAGTTGCAGAGTGGAAAAGGGGGAAAAGAAAAATGAGAAGGTGAAAAACTTTCAAAAAATACAGACATAATTCATTCAGTGGCAAAGAGGAAACAGGACAGGGAAAAAGTACAAATCCAAAAAAATCCACATTTTAATTTTTTTAATTAAATTGGGGGGGAGGGGCGGTGAACCAAGAGCTTTATGTTAAAGTTTTTGGTTTTGAAAAAAGGAAAATTTAATTTTTTTTTTCAAATAAATTATGTTGACCATCTCTAGACACTGTGCGGAGGGCAAGCAAAGTTGAAGGAGTAGATGAGGCTGGTCTGGGAGCCCACACATTAGTGAAAATGTTTGAGAGGAGAGAGAGTGTGGGGAAAAATCTTTGAGACAATCATGATTTTAGGAAGAGCAGAGGCAGAGCATGCTGGCGCTTTTATTTTTCCATTCAAATATTGGATTTTTCTCCAATGGTCTTTGCTTGGTTTCTCCTTTCCACATCTTTCTTTTTCCTTTTCTCTTTTTTTTTGTCATCAAAGCTTGCTAAATCTTGGCTTAGTCCTTTTATGAGCTTACCCAATTGTGGAGTTCAGAAATCCAGTGGTCCCTGAGAAATGGGGCCAGTCAAGCTCATTGGTAAGAGCCACTGGGAGATTAGAAAATGATTTCTGAAAGGAAATGTAAAAGCAATTGAGATGGTTTTGCTCTCCCAAATAAAATCCCATCCACAGAATCAAACATTTTCAATTTGGAGCATCAGCCAGTTAGTGATAATACCGTACATTTATACAGTGGTTACACTTAAAAAGTTGCTACTTATTTCTGAGATATTTACTACCCCTACCATGGAGAAGTAGAGTAGAACCATAAACACTTTCAGACTAGCAGAAACATTTTAAATGCATATATTGTAATATCACCTCTGATTCTGAAGGCCCCACAGTGCTTCACAAACTACAGCATATACAATACTTACAGCACCACTGGAATGGTAGATATCAGCTTGCAGCATTAACTTCTGCACCCATCTCATGGACCCTTCCAAAGCAGGATGTCTGTGGGCAACGGAGCCAATGGCTGCATGGTTCCTAAGGGCCCATGCTATGGGGGAGATGGGAGGCCAGGCACAACTACCTAAGGGATCATGTAGCTCAGGGCTGAAGCCTTCTTTCCTCCCTGATCCCTAGGATCTGTGGGAAGGGTAGGGTGCAAACACATGCCATTTTAGAAACTTCACAAGGAGAATCTGGGTTTCCTGGGCCTCAGTCAATCTCCTCCAGGTTTTACCACAGACAATGTTTTTATTTTTAATTTTTTTATTCACAGAGTTTGGAAGGAATCATCCCGGTGGCAAGACAGATGTGACTGGGGATCCCTCTGCTACAGGGGAGAATCCAGTGATGGGGAAAGGAGTCGGGGGGGGGGGGTACGTGCATAGAAGGAGAGTGGGGAGCTGGATTTAAACCCTCCTAGCAGCAGGAAGAGCTGCTAATACAGAACTTTCATGAAAACAGATACAGCCTTTATGTGTTCCTAGCCTCTGCTCTTATTTATCTCTGTAATAAGTTTTAGGATACAGTTTCTATGAAAGACACTATGCAGATGAAAGCTCTATTGTACATTCAATATATGGCACTCTATTCTTTTCCATTTCGATTTGTGAAAGTGTTAAAAAAAAATCACAAAAGGGAAGAATAATGGCCCGGAGAAATCACCCCATCTCATCCTTGTGAGGAGACAGAGTAAATGTTCAGCTTTTACCAATCTGAGGTACACATTCAAAGACAAATGCACAAGTCCTTTGTGCTCATGCTGAAAAACTGTTAACAAAGGAAGGTCAAAGCATAAAGTAAGGAAACCTACATGCTGCTGTAATCCATTTAATTTATTAACTTCATTT